>NC_073305.1:30766938-31020960 GCF_027595985.1 Sorex araneus
GAAATGGACATATGTCAACATTTATTTCAACAATCATCTTAGTTGTTTCAAGGAAAACAAATCTGCCCAAAGATCGTGATTAGAGTAGTTCAGGATAATGTCCACAGATGGGTACATGGTGGTGTATGAAGGGATGGTGCAAAGCTTCCTGGTCCAAATCCCCGATTAAACACTATGCAGAAATGGATATCTTAGCTTCTGTTGCCTTGGTTTCCTCATTAGCAAAAATAAAGACAAAGCAGTTTTAGCCTCCTAGGAGTTAAGAGAACTGAACAAGATGATATATTTAGCCCTTGACATAGTCAGCGACACATAGTAAATGTTCCACAAATATTAGCTTGCCGTGTTTGATCTTTGCTATATGAATATCATGTTATTATTTTACGTTGTTTATTATAGTAATGAACCTATGGCGAGAGGAGTCATCCTGGAGGGTAACATTATTTGTGATAACAAGCTAAAGTATTAGTCAAGTAATTCTGTAATTATTGGCCCCAGATGCCATATCCCAAAGGAGAGACAGTACTCGGGGAGTTGCAGGGAAAGAGAAAACTGACATCCAGTCAGAGTTAGAAAAATGTCCCTAATGAGGGGTATTAAAGCTGAATTTAGAGAATAAGAAGTATAGTTCCAGCCATTAAGATGATACTCCTTTTTTACTTACAGCCTTGGGTAGACTCCTACATTGTAGCAGAGTTGGCCTTTGTGATAAGCATAAGAGAGCATGTTTCAATACTGAGCTTTCGTGTAGGGCGCTCTCTCTTTCTCTGTGTCTCTCTGTCTCTATCTCCCTGTCTCTTTTCCTCTGTCTATCTCTCTATCTCTGTCTCTCTGTCTCTGTCTCTTTGTCTCTCTCTGTCTCTCTGTCTCTCTCTGTCTCTGTCTGTCTCTCTCTCACTCTCTCTCTCTCTCACTCACTCATCTCTCTTGGGAAGTCAGATAACAAACTTCCAGAACATTCAAGCAGTCCTGCGGAGAGGCCCATTTAGTAAGGAATTCTGGCTCAGAACCAAGAGTCAGCGAGGAATTGAGCCCCCTAGCAACCATGTGAATAAGCTTGGAAGCAATTCTCCAGCTCCAGTGAAGTCTTGAGATAACTTTAGTCTCAGCCAACAACTTGACTTCCGTCTCAGAGAGCCCCGAAACCAGAGCTTCTCAGCTAAATTGCTTCCAGATTCTTCACACACAGAAACTTTGAGATAATAAAAAAATGTTTATTATTTTACTGGGGGGGATAATTTGTTGCACAGTAGTGGAGCACTGATACAAACAGAAATAAGATGAATTAAAAATAGAAGATATTCCAGACAGAAGGAACAGCATGTGCAAAAAAATAGCAAAGTCATGAATTATTTCAGTCCTTATTCAAGCAGTTGAATGAGTTCAAATCAAAACATGAATCTCAAAGGGCCAAGGGCCAAGGCATAAAGGTCTGGAAAACAAAGTTAAGATTTGTAAACCAGTCCCTGGAGGCCAACAAGTCTCCAAAGGATTTTAAACTTGGAAGTGAGATCTGCAAACTTGTATTTCTTGTCTGGAAGGAATACTCTGACAGCATTGGGAAGGATAAATTGGCCAGTATTCTCTCTCCCCTCTGTATTGGATTTCTCCCAATAGCATTCAAACCTATTCTAGAAGCCCCTATTTGGAAAACTTCTGCATTTACTCCTGATCTACTCCCAGCTCTACATAATTGTTTATACATGCTATGTAGATTTCACCAATTTACTCTTCAATGTATTCCAATTTGACTTCTGCCAAAACTGTTCTTGCTAAAGCCATTAATGGCCCTCCTGTTGCCAAACTTTAATGCTGAGTTTCCATCTTAGTGAATCCTCAGCAGCATTCCACATACTATCAGACTAGTCTTTCCTTTTTGAAGATTTCTGATACATGACCTGTGCTTTTCCTTCTATTTCTCAGGTACTCCTCCAAATGCTTACTAGCCCCTCCACCTCCTCTTATAGTTTATAATACTTGGTGTTCCCCGGCATAGACCTTGGGCTTTCCTCTCTAATGTTCATTGTGGTAACCTCATCCATCTGTAGCTATAACTCTAAATACTATCCACATGTAGTGAATGCCCAAATTGTGTCACTACAGCCACTACCTAACTTCCAAATCTGCAGGCATAATGAGTACATGAAAGCTCCTCTTGGGGCCAGAGTGATAGTACAGCCGATAAGGTGCTTACCTAGCACAGAGACCATCTAGGTTTGATCTCTGGCACCTCATAGGGTCCCCTGAGCCTGGCAGGAGTACAAAACCATGAGAAAGCCCTAAGCACTGTACTCCTGTAAACAAAACAAAGGGGAAAATAAAGAAAAAGAAAGCTCCTCTTGTGGAAGAAGCACCTGAGACTTATATGCAACAGACACCCAAATGTTCTCCCAAAATATGCCGTTTCCTGGTTTCCTCTGTTTAATAAATGGCACTTTTGTAGACCAATTGCCAACCATGAGCTGGTCTCATACTTGTCTTTGCCTTGCCCCATTCCAATCCATTGCTATCTTACTGATTTTATTCTGAAACACATCTGGGCTGTCCAGTTTTATCTGACTTTTTGCCATCCCCTGCCCTCTACGCCATCACCTTCCCTCTACCACAGCCTGGCTTCTCACTCATCCTACTCTTACTCTCTCCCAGGCTAGTTCACATGCATAGGCAGAATGATAGTTTATAAACAACAGCTTTTGGGGGGTAGTCTACCCGACTGTCATCAGGGTTTACTCCTGACTGTGCTCAGGGATCACTCCTAACAGTGCGTGGGGGTTCATGTGCAGTGCTGAGGATCAAACCCAGGTCAACTGTGCACAAGAAAAGCACCTCGGTGGAATATGAGCACTGGTGAAGGGATGGGTATTCGAGCATTGTATAACTGAGATTTAAACCTGAAAACTTTGTAACTTTCCACATGGTGACTCAATAAAAAATTAAAAAAAAACAAAGAAAAGCACCTCACTGGCTGTAATGTCTCTCTAGTCCTAAATATACCTTTTTTTTTTTTTTTTTTTTTGCTTTTGGGTCACACCCGACGATGCACATGGGTTACTCCTGGCTCTACACTCAGGAATTACTCCTGGCGGTGCTCAGGGGACCATATGGGATGCTGGGAATTGAACCCAGGTCAGCCGTGTGCAAGGCCAATGCCCTACCTGCTGTACTATAGCCCCAGCCCCAATACCAAACTTTTTAAGCAAATTTTATAGTATTTTTGCTTACAACTATTCCTAATTTCCTGTTGCTATTAAGCTAAAATTTAAAACACTTGTTATTATCTACAAAGGCTCTGTGCACTCTAAGGACCTACTTTTGAGTCTCATTTCAAATTTTATTTCAAATTGTCAACACATACAAATTCTCTCAAGATTCAGACTCTCTACTAGGCCTGGAATGCTCTTAAATTTGTCTTTATTCCCTTAGTTACCTTAGACTCTGCTTAACTGACATGCTCATTGAAAATATTCTGTCTGTCCTATCTGTTCTTGTTATCTATTCTGCTACGAAAATTTATGTTAACTAAAGTTTATGTTAGTTACCCTAAAATTTAGTGACTTAAAACAATAACCTTAGAATTTATCAGATAAGTTTGTGCATCAGAAATCTGATACTCTAGACAATTCTTCAGTTACTTGTAGCATCAACTAGATTGGTCATTAGTATTCAGCTGAGAATTGTGCTGGTCTGGAGGTCTGAAGATACCTTCTCTCACACATTTTGTGTCTTGGAACAAGTAATGAAACCAGAGTACTTATATTTAATGAAGTCAAAGTGGTCATAGTTCCCTCAGAGCTCCCAGGAAACATGTTCTAAGAGTCTCGGATAGAAACTATAATGCCTTTTATGAACCAGCCTTGTAAATCTCATCGTATATCACTCTGCTCATTTCATTGGTTAAGCAAATAACTGACTAATAAGATTAGGGGAAAGGGTTTAGAATCTACCTCTTAAAGAAAGGAGTAAGAAATCACCTTTCATTTTTATGTTTAGAACATGTTGGTATTGAGCTAGCACCATACATTTTTGTTGTTATTTTTGTTGTCATAATTTACAATTGTACATTAATTTGTATGCTTACTAATTCAATGTTTTTCTCTTCCACATGAGCTCATTTTCTTGAAGTCAGTTTCATGTGCTTTTATCCTTTACCATGTGTACTTTCTAGTGCAAAACTCAATATGTTGAAAGTGCCCAATTAATATTAGTTTAACAAGTGAGTGAATGTTAAATTGTGTAAAGGCAGAAATAAGTCCACTATATAAGATGTAACACAAAAATAGGTGTCCAGTAACTCATTCTTCACTAAATTGGAAAAGGAAAAATTTGATATAGAAAAGACAGTTTAGGCAGTTCTTAATTCAGGTTCTGACTGAAGGTCAGGATGAACTTTAAGGACATTTAAGTATTTTCAGTCAGGTTTATTGGGCATGAAAGTGAGCGAGTAGGAATAAGCTAGTTGAAGGGTCTTCTTCCATTGGATAAAAAGATGAGATGAGTATAGGAAGAAACAGAGAGGTGTTTGAGGGCAATCAACAATGGACAGAGGCTGGGTGAAGCATGTCGCTGCCTACATTAGAAGGACAAAGGCATCCAGATGCCCTATTGGCAACTCCAATGCTGTGAGGGTGATCATGGGGCTTCCTACCTAGATGTACTGCCAGGAAGGATGATGGACTGCAGGCAGGTATCAGTCCACTGTTCCTCTGGAACGTGTGAGGTGTGGAGCTCACTCTGCACAGCCAGAGTGGGTAGAATCAAAAGTGCCAAATCATGTGCTAGATTCTTTTATATTTTATATGTTCTGTGAATTTTTCCCTGTACCTTAATTATTTAGTAAAAATATTGTTTCAAAGCTGGAGTCATTCTTTGAAAAATTCAGAAAATAGATTTGTTGGTATACTTGGGTCAGAGTTGGAAAGCAGAAAGTTTATTTTCAACAAAGTACACATCGTTCATTGCACCAGGGTACCCAGCTAAAGGGACAAGTAGGAATTTCAATACAGTTCACTTTAGGGGCTGGGGAGAAGGTTTACAGGGCTGGAGCATGTGCTTTGCATATAGAAGCCTTAGGTTTGATCCTTGATTTCACACTGCCCCCTCCCCCAAGTACTTCCAAGAGTAACTCCTGAGCACCATAACAGAAAAGAAATTGCCGCCCCTCCCAGAAAAAAACCAAGGGTTGTATTCCCTCCTCCCCCAAGAAAATAATTTTGCTGAGGTAGTGAGCATATTTTCTCTTTCATATTAAGCAGTATGAACTAGCAGTGATCAAATTATAATTACATAAAGTACATGAAAATTATATTAATTGATAATTATGTTAATATTATATAAAATAACACTTTGGGAGCACTTAGCTACATGCCCACTACATTGCTAGCATTTATTAAGAGGAGCATTTCCATTAAGAGCAAAGAAAAAATATCATTCTTCAGAATAATGAGAAATGACATGTACAGACAATGGACAAGAAAAGTAATTAAAATATCTACCAAGCATAAAAAAATTATCCAACCTCCTACGTATCAAAGAAAACTAAACTAAAACTGGAAACCATCTTACCCTCAAACTATTGCAAACTATTTTAAAATTAATATACAATGATAGCTCATATTGAAGTGGGTTGTCCTCTTACAGAATTCAGGAGTTATTATATCCTTTGTGTCGAAAGTTATGTAATAAGCATCAAGAGTTTGAAAACTTCCTATATCCTTCACGGCTGGGAAAGTGTCCCTGCTTAATTTAGTTAAAGAAAGGAAGCTGGATTGAGATGCAGTCAAAGATTTATGCTTGAGAAAACTACTGCAGCACTCTTTGTAATGGCCAAAGATTGAAAACAACCCAAATGTCCAGGAGTGAGGGATTGGTTGCTCAAAACTGGCTGACAAATTGAATCAAAATAAGAGGGAAACATGAGAAAGAAAGGGTTGCCCCAGCTTTCATTTCTTGGGTCTTGTTTTTAGTTGTGCCATGATGATAACCTTGGGTTATATTGTTTTTCATTTTCTTGTGCAGAGTATAAACATGGTGTCTCAAGATAGAGACGGGCTAATGAGGTTGGCAGAAGGGGTGCTCCCAGGAGTGAAGTGCTGCAGAAAGCTGGATGAGTCGAAGCAAGGAGCTGAGCCAGGATGTGGTCTCTGCTAGAACTTCCCTCCTGAGGTGTGAAGAGCAGGTTCCCAGCAGAAGTGAGGAAACATTCTTTTTTTTTTTTCTTTTTGGGTCACACCCGGAGACGTTCAGGGGTTACTCCTGGCTCTTCACTCAGGAATTACTCCTGGCGGTGCTCAGGGGACCATATGGGATGCTGGGAATCGAACCCAGGTCAGCCATGTGCAAGGCAAACGCCCTACCCACTGTGCTATCACTCCAGCCTCAAGGAGGAGCCATTCTGTGTACCTCCATTTCAGTCAGCTATGGGGTCAGGAGGGGTTGGTAGAGGCAAAAGCTCTCAGTGAAGTCATTCCTGTTCCACTGAGCAACTCAGGAGCAGGAGCAGCTGTGAGTCACCCAGGGCCCAGCAAACAAACGGCTTGATTCAGGGGATCTGGACAGGACCTGTGGAGAGAGGGGGACTGTTCCACCTCAGCTCCCTGCCTGTGAGATTTGATACAAATTTTCTCAGCTTGGTCATGACAAAAGTCTCCCACCTCCATCCCCCAATACCTGTGGGAGTCTGCCTGCCACCTCCCTGTGTGGTCATCAGGTAATGAGGTATCAGGTTCATTAAATGATATCACAGGGGGACACAGAGCTCTGGCAATTTGCCTTAGAGAAAATTTATGCTGATGGATGTTGTCCACAGCGAGCAACTTGGTATTTTAAAAGTACACTCTCTCCTTTTGTAAACCCGCATAGTAAATAAATGGCCTGTAGCAAAACAAGCAATTGAAAATGTGCAAGGTGCCATGTTAGGGCTTGGGAAGATAACAATTTACAAGCAAAGTGACCAGCTTAGAGAGTCAGAATAAAAAAGAGGATATGGGGATGAGACCGAGTTTTCTTCATTAAGTTCTGGATTCACAACGAACATTTCTGTCTCACCTAGGAAGCCCGGAAGCCACCCTGGATGGCTCTCTGAGAGGGAACGCGAGTTCTCAGCATCCTTACCATGCAGAGGGGGAACTGCAGTGAGGTTACGGGGTTGGGTGGTGGGCGGAGGGTGAGGGGGCGAGGAGAAGGCATCCAGGCTCTGGGTTGTCCTTTGCACCTTTGGATTGTGAGGCAGAAGAGGAACCAACAGAGGCCAAGGAGCAGCTTGTTGGCAGCTGGCAAGGCCACCTCAAGCTGCCAACCATTACCATGATGCAGTACCGTTAGCCAGGGCTGCCCACTCCAGTTCACAGTTCTGTGATGGCCATGGATAATTCCTTCCCACACAATGAAAAGAAATAAACAAACTAAGTGGGTTCTGCCCACTTCATCTAGGTTCTTCCTTGCCAGCACCAAAAGAAATCCACTTGAGGGTATCTCCAGTTTATGCTCTTACTAGAGGTATTTGAATAGTAATTTGTAATTTAAACAAAAAAAAATGAATTAGAGGAAAAGAGGTAGAAAAAGAGTAATGGGGAGTTAAGTGTTTGTATGCCGCTGATCCCAATTTGATTCTCAGCACCACCTGGTCCCCTGAGCACTGTCAGAACTTACCCCTGAGCACAGAGTCAAGAATAAGCCCTGAGTGTGTGTGTGTGTTGCGAAGGTGTGTGTGGGGGGGTGCTGACAGCTAGCACAGTGGATTAAGCACTTGCCTTGCACACAGCTAACCTGGACTCTGTCCTCAGCAGCAACACATATGATCCCCTGAGCACTCCTGGCAGTGGTCAGAGCCAAAAGTAAGCCCTAAGCACTGCAGGGTGTGGCCCAAAAATAAAAATAAAAAGTAAGCTCTGTCTGTGGTCCCAAACTTCCTCAACCCCTCCAAAAAAAAAAAAAAAAGAACAAGGTGGAATGTTCTCAGGGGCCCATTTTGTCAAATAATTCTGACCTTTTTCTCCTAGCATCCCTCCCCCATTCTGCATACAAGTTGTATCCCTCTGGTTACTGACATTCTTATTTCCTTCCTCACCCCCTTTCTTTATGTCCCCCCCCCGCCTCAAATAATCTCAATTGACTCATCTCATTTGTTGCTGCTTTCTTCTTGCACAGATCTTCTGTAAGCCCCTCTGTCACTGTCACTGTCACTGTCATCCCGTTGCTCATCGATTTGTTCGAGCAGGCACCAGTAAGGAGGAATCGAACACGGGTTTGCCGCATGAAAGGCAAAAGCCCAACCGCTGTGCTATCGCTCCAGCCCTAAGCCCCTCTAATAAAATTTTTATTATACTGTCCAATTCCAGAATATTTTCTGTTTGGGAAGGATTATTTTGGTGGTGGAAGTTTGGGTCACACCCAGCTGTACGGACGGGGTCAACCACCTTTGCAAGGCAAGCACCGTAACCCTGTACTGGCCCCAAGCCTTGCATTTATGTACATAGCCTGAGGGGGCACCTGAAAGTGAGAATGTAGCATCTTCTGTAGTCTTCCCCCACCCCTTTTTGGGCCACACTCAGCAGTCCTCAGGAATCACTCTTGGTGGGGTTCAGGGGACTATATGTGGTGCCAGGGATCAAACCGAGGTCAGACTCATTCAAGGTAAGGGCCCTCCCCCCTGCTCTGTCTCTCTGGCCCTGCAAAAGGCCAGAGTTTGTGAGGCAGCCTTCGTGAGATCTGTGTTGGATAAGCCACAGGTAGGGAGCAGATGGACGAGAGGACAGAGCCTAGGTTTCTGAGCCACTGTGTCTGCCTCTGCCACCAGCAGGCTGCATGTGGAACTGAGGCCTGGCCTGACTAAGAACATGGCTAAGGTGAGTCCTGCTCAAGGTATGCTAATTTGCTGGGGAGATGACTGGGTGCATATGACTGAGCTCGGAGAGAAAGAGTACAGACATAGACACTCTCAGGACCCACCTATCTGGACAGCAATAACTTAGAATCCAAGAGGAAGAGAGCTGCAGACAAAGGCCTGCAGATTATTGATGCACCTGGATCATCAGAAGTCACTGTTACTGTCACTGTCATCCTGTTGCTCATTGATTTGTTCGAGCGGGTACCAGTAACGTCTCTCATTGCGAGACTTATTTGTTACTGTGTTTGGCATGTCAAATACACCACAGGTAGCTTGCCAGGCTCTGCCGTGTGGGCACAATACTCTTGGTAGCTTGCCGGACTCTCCGAGAGGGGCGGAGGAATTGAACATGAGTCAGCCGCGTGAAAGGCGAACGCCCTACTGCTGAGCCTGGCAAGCTACCCGTGGTGTATTCGATATGCCAAACACAGTAACAAATAAGTCTCACAATGAGAGATGTTACTGGTGCCCACTCAAAACAAATTGATGAGCAACGGGCTGACAGTGACAGTGATCTCAGGCATCAGAAATAAAAGTGATAAAAGCAAAGGGGGTGGAGAGATAATACAGTGGGTAGGGCAGTTGCCTGGAAGATGGCTGACCTGGGTTCAACCCCTTGCACCCAATATGGGCCCCTGAGCCCCACCAGGAATGAACCCTGAGTGCAGAGCCAAAAGTAAGCCCTGGGTGTGGCCCATCACCCTCCCCTGCCCTCACCACCCCACAACACACACAAAAGAAAAATGGCAAACAGAATGAAGTAAGCACACAGGCTCTTAGAGGCACCAGAAGGATTATTTCTGGATGAATGTTCTCCTGAAGGGTCAGGTACTGCTGTGTGCTCAAGTGCTAACAGGGAAAGAAACGCCTATAAACTACATAGTCCACTGTGTCTGACTCCCCACCATCATCACACACTGTTAAACAACCAAGGGCAAGAGCTAGAAAGATAATAAGCCAAGCACATGCAAATGACAGATCCTGGTTTGACCCCTGGCACTGCATGGTCCCCCAATACCACCAGAAGTGACCTCTGAGCACAGAGCCAGGAGGATCTCCTGAGTGACACAGTGTGACAAAAGAGGGAGGAAGGAAGGAAGGAAGGAAGGAAGGAAGGAAGGAAGGAAGGAAGGAAGGAAGGAAGGAAGGAAGGAAGGAAGGAAGGAAGGAAGGAAGGAAGGAAGGAAGGAAGGAAGGAAGGAAGGAAGGGAGGGAGGGAGGGAGGGAGGGAGGGAGGGAGGGAAGATGGATAGTACAATGAGTACGGGGTTAAAGCACTTGCCTTGCATGTGGCCCACCCAGGTTTGATCCCCAGAACTGCATATGGTCCCCCAACCACTGCCAGGCATGGTCTCTGAGCACATGGCCAGAAATAAGCCCTGAGAAATGCTGTGTATGGCCCCCAAACCTAGCTTTAGGAAAGAAAGAAAGAAAGAAAGAAAGGGGGAAAGGGAGGAAAGAAAGGAGGAAGAAGGGGCAAGTTACTCATACATATTTTAATTTTTGTTATGTTTATTGTTTCTTTTTCTTACCTATTTACTGAGACAGACTCCCCAGTACTATGTTAAATAATAATGGTGCTAGTAGATATGTCTCTTTCTAATCTTACAGAAAGTTTTAATTTTTTTGGTATTATGAGTTGTGGATTTGTCATACATGGCCTTTAATATGTTGAGGAATATTTCTTCCATCTACATTTTATTGGGAGCATTTATCATAAATGGACTTAAATCTTGCCAAAAGCTTTCGCTGTATATGGTGATATATTCACATGATTTTTATCCTTTAGTTGCCATAGTATATTATATTAATTGATTTGCATCTGTTGAAATATGTATATGGTTCACTGTATATATCCCTAGACTAAGTTCTAGTTGATCATGTATTATACTTTTGATATATTGTTGAATTTGGTTTGCTAATTTTTTGTTGAGGATCTTTACATCTATATTTTAGAGATTGGTCTGGGTTTTTTTTTATTTTTTTAGGGGAAGTGGGGAGTTTTTGTCTACCTTTAATATCAGTAATATTATCCTCATAAAATGTGTGGTTACCACTTAAACGGTGCTAAATAGAGAAAGAAAAAGAGACAAATGATCTCCTTAAGTCAAAATGCATTACTTACCTTCAAAAGCTAGTTACCACCTAGACAAAGTGATTCATATCCACACATAAAATTTATCATAATTCCTCCATTTCCATTCTACAGAAAAATAAAACAGTGAGTGCCAATAACTACCAGTGTGAGTACCTCCAGTACAAAATGACCTCCTGATAATTTTGGAAATATTCTACCTGTGATTAAATAACACTTACTTACAAATTGTGTGTATTTCTAATTCTGTGGGCCAGGAAGTGTATCCCTAGCTGACTTCCTCTCTAGATAACATAATCTCCACTTAGTGTGACTTCAGAAGAGTTAGCCCTCACACCCTAGAAAAATCTTTCAGTCATTGACCAGGGCTTGGAAAGTTCTAAATGCTCTGGTGTGCAGCAAGTATAGGGAACTAGGACCAGTAACTTTACAAATAAATTTTAAAAAATTCTACTGTAGCCTAAAATCCCTGCATTCCTAGCCCACATGCCTCACCTTCTTTTTCTCACTCAAAATGAACTAGTTACACTGACCAATCGAGAGGGTCCCCAACATTCAGGCTTTCCCCCCCTGCTTAGAATGGTCCCATAAGATTCAGCTTATATACTTCTTTCCGAGAGGCTGAAAATCTGTAAGGGAAGTAATGGAAAAAAACCAAATTGGGAGAAGCTGTTAAGGAAGTTGAACCTGATTTGTCTGAAATATGAGTGAACATGCGTGGAAAAATTCCATCCGATCTAGCTTGGCACTGGCACCAAAGGGTGGCTTAATTGAATGCCAGGAGGCATGAGTATGAACAGATGACCTCCCCAAATCCTGTGCAGAACAGTCTAGAATTACCACATGCCCCAGCCTGCATTTATAAAGATGGAAGCATAAAGAAACTTCTGACGCCCTTTTCTGTTTTACATAACCTAAAATCACAAGGAAAATGAGAGACAGAATACAAACTCAATTTCTGACAGGAAGAGGGAACATCCATAGAGCTGAATTATAATATATGAAGAGGGGCTGACAAATGAGGAAGAAGTTAAACAGCATTCTGGAGTGTACTGAAAGCACAACGTGATAAACCCTCAGGGACAACATTAACAATCTTCCTTGGATAGAAATGGGATATGTGAGTTGTGTGAACTTCCCTGAATTCTGAGGAATAACAGAAGTAATGGGCCAAGGACCCCTAAAGTAGAAATTATATGGATAACACTCTATAGTTACAATGAAACTAGACTAGAAATGAAAGACATAGACTTTAAGATATTGCACTTCAGTATCTATGAGAGGAGTAAAAATTTCCCGGAGAAAAATTTGCAATCTAAAGCAATTACATTATAAAGAAGTATGTGAAGAGAAATGAATTATAATTTGACATTATATAATAATGTATAAGGAGCTATAACTCTTCTGCTACGAGAGTTATAACAAAGACAAAAATAAACCTAAGAAAGCAGAAGGAAATAATTTAAAATGGATGAATTATATAACCAAAAATAGGTAAACACATAAAGTGTCATATAGCTACAGGAATGGGGCAAACAAATACTTGTTTTGGAAGAGGAAAAAAACATTCAATAAAGTAGTAAACCAAAAGTTAAGGTAAAGAATAAAAATTCAAAGCATAGGGGGCCGGAGCGATAGTACAGTGGGTAGGGCGTTCGCCTTGCACGCGGCCGACCCGGGTTCAATCCCCGGCATCCCATATGGTCCCCCAAGCACTGCCAGGAGTAATTCCTGAGTGCAAAGCCAGGAGTAACCCCTGAACATCGCTGGGTGTGACCCAAAAAGCAAAAAAACAAAAAAAAAATTCAAAGCATGAAATATGAAAGTGTAAAAAGTTTTAAAAAATTAAGTGTCAATTGACAAATCTACCCTTAATTTAAGATTCGTAGCCCATATAGGCCACTTTCAGACAAAAACAGGGTCCCCTAAGACCTGCTGATTCCACCAAAACCTATGGTGTAATTGGTATGTTTCAGGACACAGACCAAGTCATTCTTCCATGAGCTCCACGACATCAAGCTGATGAAGGAAGAGGATTTGGGGAGGTGGAAAACACCCCGTTGGGGGAGCAAGAGAGATAGTTTAGTGAGTAGGGCATTTGCCTTGTATGCTGCCCACCCTGGTTTGATCCCCAGCATCCTATATGGTTCCCTGAGCCCCACCAAGAGTGATCCCTGAGGGAAGAGCCAGGAGTAACTCTGGGTATTGTCCCAAAACAAAACAAAACCAAAAACCTATAAATAAAAATAAATTAACACTCCTTTCTATCCACATCTGAATAAATAAGTGCAGCTTGCCCTATTGAATTCTGAGGATCCTGTGAGAGTCAATTTGTGGACAATTTGTGACTTAATCTATGTGACTGGAACAGTTAATGTCTAAACTCATTACTCTATTTGTCTTCGCCCACTGGGCAACTTTAGCTTTCCTTAACCCAACCACTCAGCATAGTGTGTGCACATATTAATCTTTGCTAGGCAGTCCTTTCATCCTGACGTCTCATGGCTTTTCACCGGCAGAATAAAGTACAGACTGGGCAACTGCTCAGCCTTGAAGTCTTGGCCACATCCTGCCTCTCCCATTTCACTTCCCACTTCATTCTCATGAGAGCTTTTTATTTCCAGTAGTCTTCTATTTTAATCTGTCCGGAGTTGTGCATCCATTAGGTCAATCTTTGAACATTTCTGGCAATTATGTTTTAATAAGGAAAATAATATAGAACAGGATAGAGAGTTCAAACAGCTGGAGCACATGCTAAACAATGCAGGAGGACCTACTTCAAGCTCCAGCACATAAGATTTCCAAAACACTGCCAGGAATGACCACTGGCCCCTGTCCCAGCCAAAGCCAGGAGGAACTCTTTGAGAAATGTTAATGGTGCTTCCCCCTAAAAAAAGAACACATTTTGTACAATGAATTGATGGTGATACACTCCCCAGCTATTAAGTTTCCCAGCTCTTAGAGTTCTCTTTATAAATTTAGTAGTATTCATTATTGTTTTTAGTATACAAAATTTCTGAACCACCACCATCCAATGACAGATTCTCCACCTCTATCCCTGTGTCACTTTAGTCTGCATCTCCTGACCATATTGCTCCCACCACTTTGCAACCTCAGTTCTGTACTCAAAGTCCAAGTGTTTGTTTTTGATTTGGGAGCCAAACGTTATGGGGCTCAAAACTACTCCTGGCTTTTTACTTGGGGAAGAGGAGAGGAGGCCTCTCCTAGCAGTGCTTGGGGGACACATGCAGTGCTGAGGATTGAATCTTGACCTCCTTCATGCAAAACATGTACTCTAAACATTGTCTTTTGTTTGCTTGGGGGCACACCTCACACTGATCAGAGGTTACTCCTGCATTTGGGCTTGGGGATTGTTCCTGACTGTGTTAGGGGACCATGCAATACTAGGGATTGAACATGGGCCTTCCAGTGGCAAAATTTGCTTTGTATTCTCTAGGCTAGTTATATATTTCCATTTCTAAAGACCAAGTGTTTTGTTATCATTTGATTTTATTGCGGTTATCATTTAATAACATGATGGTATCACTTGATACCATTGTTTCTTTTTGTGCCATGTGTGAGAGAGATCATCTGGAATTTGTGTCTCTCCCCCTGACTTATTTCACTTAACCTAACTCATTCCAACTCCATCCATGTTGCAGCAAACGTCCAGATTTCATTTTTTCTTATAGATGAGTTGTAGTCCATTGTGTACACAGACAATAATTTCCTTATCCACTTGTGTGTCATTAGATATTTGGGTTACTTCCAAATCTTGGCTATTAGAAATCGTTCGGTGGAAAACATAGGTGGGCATATATGATTTTTTCATAAATTACCTAGTGTTCTTGGGATCCATGCCAAGGAGTGAGCCACTGGGTCATACGGTAGTTTTGCTTTTGGTAGCAGTCTCCCAGCATTGCTTGAGGGGAAAGGGAAGTCAAGCCACAGTCCATTTCCCATGATGTACAGACAGGCAGTGTAGGTTGATGCTTCAGTACTCAGGCCGGCAGTGAACTGCAGCTTGATCTGATGGTAATCAGGGCAACCAGAACAGTACTGGGGTTGGGGTGCCAGGAAATGAACATAAGGTTTAATGCATGCAAGCATAGCTCCCATGCTTGAATAATATTTTTATTCACATAAGTTTTATATTTTTCATAGTGAAATTTATCTATTTTTCTTTTATTGTCTTCCATTTGATGTCATATCTAATAAATCATTGTCAAAGGAAAAAGAAACTATTTATGAAACTCAGATATGAAATCATTTGAAAATCCGAATAGAGAATTGTCCAATGAAACATAATTTACTAAAACTGAACCCCAGAAGCCAGAGAGACAGTAGAGCAGAGAAGGAGTTTGCCTTGCACGTCTCAGACCTGGGTTCAGTCTCTGGCATCCCATGTGGTTCCCCAAGCTCACCAGGAGTGATCCCTGAGCACAGATCAGAAATAAACCTTGAGCACAGTCAGGTGTGTCCCCGCAAGAGAGAGAGAGAGAGAGAGAGAGAGAGAGAGAGAGAGAGAGAAATAAAACAAAATCCTAAGGAGACAGACAATTTAAACAGACCAGTTACTATTGGAAGGATTAAAAACCTAGGAAAATATTGGCAAGTAGCTACTCATCACAAAAATGCCAAATCCAGATTGCTTTATAAGAAGAACCTAACAAAACTTTAAAGGGCTAGCAAAGTTAATGTTATTTAAATTGTTGCAGAATAAAGAAAAAATCCAAATTATTTTTTGTGAAGCCATTACAATTTTGGAATCCAAATTAAATAATGTAAAAAAAAATTTTAGGGAATAAAACCACAGACTGATCTCATTCTTGACTGTTAACAAGAATAACTAAGATGGACCAAAGAGACAGTACAGGGGTTACGAACTTGCCTTGCATGCAGCCAACACAGATTTGATGTCCAGCATCCTATATATCACCTGAGCACCACGAGGAATAATTCCTTAGTTCAGATCAAGGAGTAACCCCTGATCATTGCCAGCTATGCCTCCTTCCCCTCCACAAAAAAAAAAAAAACTAACATGAAATATTAACAAAAAGAATTCAGCAATCAGTTAGAGAACTTGTAACATGACTGACTGGAGTGCATGCCAAAAGGAAAGAGGCAGGTCTATATTATAATACATAGGAGTATAATTAATCCTATTAATGAGTCAAATGGGGAATGAGGTCCATTGTTGTTACTCTTTCTGGCATATCAAATACACCATGAGTAGCTTGCCAGGCTCTGCCGTGCAGGTGGGATACTCTCTGTAGTTTGCTGGGCTCTCTGAGAGGGATGTAAGGTGTCCCCAGGTTCACACCGTATTTGAACCTCATCAAATATGGTGCGGTAAATATGGAAGATGGGTATTCAGTGTCTTATGATTTGTCTTATGAAGATACTTAATGGTTTTAAGTGTCTTCTCGGCCGCGCAGTCTAGAAAGCAGCCTGGAGCATGGCAGTGTCTCAGTAGTGGAGGTGGTGCTGAAAGAGCCCCCAGTATGGCAGCGTTAAGAAGGATGAGCAAAGAGAGACTGATAAAATATCAGGGATGAACTAGACTGTCAAAACAAAGAAGGACTAAAATGATTGTCTGTACTTTCAATGCATCGGATGCATCCATCGAGGACCTGATGGTGCAAGAGCAGAAGATCAAGTACAACATCATTGGTCTGACCGAGACAAGAAGGCATCGATCAAATCACGCCATTTTTGACACTGGAGAAGAACCGTTGCTCGGAATATGCGACAATAGAGGCATTGGTGGTGTCGGTGTCCTTGTCAACACGAACTTGGCCATGAACATTGATTCATTCGAATGACTAACAATTTGAATGACTAATGTATGGGATGATTACATTTGAATAGATGTGGCTCACTGCCGGCAGTTTCTATCTTCGTCATCTATGCACCAACATTCAACTATGATAAAGAAATTGAGAAGTTCTACATGGAGCTGAAGGGGTTCTATAAAGAAGACCACACCTTCTACAAGATCATTTCAATGCCAAGATAGGACCGAGAAGGTCGCCCAAAGAACTCCACATTGGGACCTATGGCCTAGAATGAAATGAACAGGATGAGAGACTACCTGAGTTCATCATGTTGACCAAGACCAATCCATGGTAACTCACAGTTCCAGAAGGCCAAATCTAAACGTTGGACATGGGAGTCTCCTGGTTCACTGACCACATCCAGTGGACAGTTCCACAATGAAATTGACCACATCATATTCAATCGAAGGTTTTGTCTGACCGATGTCGCTGTTGTCCCAAAATTCCAAACAGGATTGGACCACTGTCTCCTTCATGCAAAATTCTACTTCACAGAGCGGGGAGAAAGGACTGCAAAGTTTAAGTTTAAGAAGAGAACTCCCAGAATGACCACCAACTGGGAGCTCTTTGGCACTATTGTGGCAATGTGGGAAGATGCCATCATTGACAACATCGACGAGGAATAGGATTGACTGGTTCAGCACCTCCATGACTGCTCGAGGAATTCAGAGAGTGGGAAAGCCACAAGCAGACGCCTGTCTTTGGAAACTCTCAAGCTCATTCGCCAATGTGATTTGGCACGAGCCTCAGGCAATCACAAGCTAAGGTCTGAGCTTGCAAAGCTGTGCAGAAAAGCAGTAAAGGAAGACCTCAAAGAGAGAAGAGCAGCAAAAGCCAGGAAAAGTATTCACAACACTTGCCTGTCCTTCGCCAACTACAAGACCAAGATGACTACCCTCTGACATCCTGGTGGATCTATCACATCTTCCAGAAGGGCAATGGAGAGGATTATTCATGACTTCTACTCAGATCTCTTCAACAGCCACATCCACCTGGCCACATACCAAATTCTGCAGGATGGATATGTTGTTCCCAACGTCCTCCCTTCAACAGGCCATTTTGTCAGTAAAGACTCATACAGCATCCGGTCCAGACAAGGTCTGACCCAAACACCTGAAGAATCTGCCGCCAGTACTCATCAATACACTAGTTCGGCTATTCACATGCTACCTGTCCAAATGCAAGGTTCCATCCCAATAGAAAACCAGCAGGACCATTCTGTTGTATAAGAAGGGAGACACCCACGACATCAGCAACTATCACCCAATCTGACTGTTGTCCATCATCTACAAGTTGTTCACTCAAGTCATCCTGAATAGAATAGACAGAACACTAGACAAAGGACAATCATGCAAGCAAGCCGGGTTCCAAAAAGGATTCAGCACAATCGATCATATCCACACAGTAACCAAGCTCATTGAAGTTTCTCGAGAGTTCAAGATGCCGTTCTGTTTAACGTTTATCGATTTAAAGAAGGCTTTCGATTCTTTTGAGACTGAAGCAGTCATTGAAGCCCTAGGTATTCAAACTCAGTACATCAAGATCCTCCACAGATTCACCACCAGGATCTCACCATTCTACAAGGAAGTGATCATAGATATAAGAGAAGGGTTTGGCAGGGTGATACCATTTCACTGAAACTCTTCAGTGCCATCCTCAAGAACATCACACGATGACTGGAATAGGACGGAATGGGAGTGAAAATAGATGGCTGGCAACTACACTATCTCCACTTCCCTTAGGACATCGTTCTCATAACGCCAAACATTAGCCAAGTGGCACAAATGCTGACCGACTTTGACCGCAAGTGTGGAAAGGTGGGACAACAGCTGAATCTCACCAAGTTCATGAAAAATGAACTAGTCCCTGACATTCCATGTACTCTCAATGGAATGAACATCTCTGAATGCAGCAGCTGTGTACCTGGCTTGAGAACTTGGTGGAGCAGCAAGTATGTCAGAACTATTACCCACTTTCTTGTAGACAAAAAAAAAAAAAAAAAAAAAAACAGAAACTGGAGTCTTAAGAGAGAGCTAACTAATTAATAGCAATATCATAGAATCTCTAGAAGTCTATAGCCTATAGAAAAAAAGGGCCCAGAACTTTTCAAATATTGGTTACAAATATTTAAAATTGAATTGATCCTCTCATCTAATTATCACCACTGGGAGATATAAACCTAACAGTGATGTACCAGGTACATACATTTAGCATTAAGCATCCTCATGGAGTGGGATGATATTTGAGGAGAAGTTGAAAATGTAGTAGGGATGAAGGGATGGGTTCCCAAACTTTGTATGAGGGAAGTATAAGCACAAAAGTGTATAAATCTGTAACTGTACCCTCACGGTGATTCTCTAATTAAAAATAAATAAATTTAAAAAAAATGTAGTAGGGATTTTCTAAGAGAAATTTATAGGTATATCTATATACCAAGACCTTTTCTTTGCACATTTTCTCACTATAGCTACAGAGAACTCGGTGGATCTGCCTGGTCTGTCTAGAAGACTTTCACCTACAACTGCTGTAGGTGAAATATTTTAAATCCGTGGACCAGAATATACACAAAACATGACTTTTTTTTGTTTGCCTGAATGAACTACACTACTGTCCTGTCAATCCTCCCAATCTATCTCTGGGCTAATTTGGTTTACCTTCTCTGTTAATTTTGTTTTCAAAGTTACAAACAACGTCTAAAAATTGGCCACCTTTGGGGTGTGTGCCATCAGTGAATTATTTCCAGTGGGTGATAGTAACCACTTCACACCTCCATGTCCTACTGCTTGTAATTGTACCAGACAGATTTACTAGGTTGTTCTGTGGTAACACAGAAGGATAAAATCTCTGTGCCTTAACCCAACAGGTTTGTTTGTTGCACACATTACATGGTGAGTAGACTGGTCAGCATCTTTCTCATTATAATCCCCCAGGAACCCGGGCTGATGGTGTCCTTGTCTTAATTCAAATTCAGTGATCATAGAGGCAAGGAAAGGCAGCTCTCACACAGACTCTTAAATCTTCTGCCCAGAAACAACACTCTCCACTCATATCCTACTGGCTGAGGTAAATCATACCAACAAATCTGTGTGCCATAGGCTGGAAATATAAGCGCTTCCTAGGAGGCAGAGGCAGGGTGAGGACCAGAGGGCACTGAGAATTCTGAATTTGAATACAGCCCACCACAGTCTTCTTTGTTCTCTAGGCCACAGTCATGTGACAACCAGACTGAGCCAAACAACGGAACACCCCTTAGTGGCCCACCAAGAATGAACCCAGTGGCCTGACCTTTGTTTGCTCTTAGATTTCTAAACAAGTGGCATGGAGTGTGGCTATGTACCCTAGCTGAAAACTTTTAACCATTTTAAGAGGAATTTAGAGGGAGGCAAGTATGTGAGAAGAATTCAATATTTCAGGCACACTCAAACAAAGACCTCATTCTGATGTGAAAGGACATATTTTGGGCAGAGAGAAAGAAGCAAAGGAACATGTTGTGTCTCAACACATCTCAAACCTCTAAGTATAAGTGAGTAGGCCAAGGCCAGATATCCCAAAAATGTCTGATCTGCAAATACTCAAGTATCTAGATTCTAGTTAGTCACTTGGTGATGTCAGATTGTGAAAATGGGGACTAGAAAGATAATACAGAGATTCGGGCACTTGCCTTGTATGCAGGTGACCCTGGTCAGATCCCCGGGCACCATATATGGTCCCTGGGCACCACCAGAAGTTATTTCTGAGAACAGAGTCAGAAGTAATCCCTGAGCACCATTGGGTGCAGCCCCAAAATGGAAAAAAAATAATATCATCTTAGTAACTTAATGTCTTTACTTTTAAACACTAGTTTGTTGGGCTGATCCATCCCTTATTACAAGGTTCTGTTTAAAATTAACATCTAAGAAATAAAATCCAACCAACTTTCCATTCTGAAGCTTCATTTATTCTATTCATTTATGTGCTGGACTTATGTATATTTTGTTTTGTGTCTGTATATTGTTATCTTAGTTTATCAAATTTTTTATAAATGCTTATAAGTAATTTGCTATTTTCTTTTTTGAGTTACACAGAGAATAAAGGCAGAGAGTAAGATATAGTAACTCCAATTTTGTGACCTTTTAGCAGCAAAAAGAACCCCTGATTCAAGCCAAATTAAGTAATGAAGAAATTTTTGAAAAAAATTATTACAATTTTATGCTGAGTTTAACTATAGAGATCTATAGATCTTTGACATAAAGTCTAGAAATAGGATAAACTTCAAATTTAATTGAATCATGGAGTAAGGCAAGTCTTTTCAACAAATGGTTTTGGGAAAATTGAATAGCCATAGGCAAAAAAAAAAAGTAACTGGAACTCTATCTCACACTATTCACAAAAGTTAATTCAAAATGGATTACTAACCTCAAGAGTAGAATAGGATCCATCAAAATATACTGAGGAAAATATAGGCAAAATTCTCCAGGATATGGACCCTAAAAGATATCTTCAATGATTTGACTCCCCTGGCAAAGAATAATAAAAAACAAAAATAAACAAATGGGACTACATCAAATTAAAGAATGGTTTGAATGGCAGAAGAAATTCAGATTAAAATTAAAAGGCATCCTATTGAATGGAAAAAAATATTTGCACACAATGCATAAGATAAAGAGCTAATATTTAAGACACACAAAGCACTCGCAAAGGTTAACAACAATAATAATCCCGTCAAAACATAGGAAAGGAGATAGATATTTTCTCAAAGATATGTGGATGGCCATTAGGCATATGTGAAAAGTGTTCATCACCATCTTATTTTAAGGAAAGTTCAAATCAAAATGACAGTAAGGTGTCATCTCACACCACAGTAGTATATACCAAAAAGACTAGAAACATCAAGTGTTACTGGAGATGTGGTGACAAAGGAATCCTCATTCACTGTTGATAGGAATATTGTCTGGTTAGGACTCATGATGAATATTATACAGATATTTTAAAAGAAATAATATAACTCCCCTGTAGCCCAGAAATTCCACTTCTTGGCATATAACCCTCCCCCCAAAATTACACAAAACATTCACTGTATGTATCACTGTCATCTCGTTGTTCATCGACTTGCTCGATCAGGTACCAGTAATGTCTTTATTCGTCCCTGCCGCATGCTAGTGTAGTCTGATGGTGTATTGTGGGCTATTTCAGGGTCAGGGGAACGAGGACCATCATTGTTACTGTTTCCGGCATATTGAGTACACCACAGGTAGCTTGCCAGGCTCTGCCATGACACAAAACATTAATTTGGAAAAAGCATATATACATCTATGTTCATTGAAGCACTTAGTATAATAGGGATGATATAGAAACAACCCCAAGCAGATATGAACAAATAAAATATTTATGGTAAACACACATACACACTGAAATATTATGCAGCTATAAGAAAAGGTGAAATCTTGTAATTCATTGCAATATGGATAGAAATGGAGGGTATCACATGAAATAAGTTGAAGCAAGGACAAATACCAAGTTATCTCACTAATCTGTAAAATTAAGAGAAGTAAAGCAAGGAAATAATATCAAATGATAACAAACTCTTAGTCCTATATTATAAAACTCAGATTATCAGGCACTAGGGGAAAGGATGTCAGGGTTTGGGGCAAACAGCTATATGTATCATAAAAACACTAGTGGAGGATGTTGGGAACAGGTGGTAATGGGGGTGCAGTAACTTTGTACAGCAATATCACAAATGGTAACACTATAAGCCATGTTACCTGAACTACAGGAAAATAAAATGTTAAAACACAATTTAATCAGAGGTTCAACAATATTATTAGGAATACAAGCACTTTTCTTCTTCCCACACAGCCATGCCAAGAAGTGGCTTCATTCTTGGGCTAATAGAAAGATCGCTACCTTTCTCCTTGTACCCCCGATGGATCTGAAGATTCCGTTCTGGAAACCCTATAACACACTCACTCTGAAACTTTCACAGCTTGCACTCCTGAGGCAATAATGGGTACAGGGGAGAAATTGCCAATTTAATCTAAAATGGAGGGTGAGTATCCAATGACAAATTTCACCACAACGTGCAACTACAATAAGATTCAAACTCAAGTCATTTCCCTTCGTTAGGCTGAAATTTTTTTGTCTGGAAAATTGGCTTCTGAGTAGCTTTCTGATCCCAACATTCAGTGACTGGTGAATCTTTCAGGAAAACAATGATGAAAATAATCTACCCAACCTTGCATCAGGCTGTCTTTACCCAGGCACCTTGGAGGGGGGTGGGTTGAGCTTTCCTCCCCGCCCCAAGCAGAACCCCAGCAGCCGAAAACCTCCAGAACCCAACTGCAACCATGTTCAAGGCCGTTCTCCACAAGCTTCGAGAAGCCTCATCTATGAGGGAATCTGCAGAAAAACCCTGGTATGCGGGACCCACGACTGAGATCTCCAGGCCCACTCGGAATGGGACTGGGCCTCCTCCCCTCAGCTTCCAGTTTTCCAGTAGCTTGTCAGTCATACCCACAAACTGCCCCCAGCACCATATAATCTCATCAACAGCCAAGATCCAGGGACTATGAGATAAAGCTCCCAGAAGACAGAAACACAGAACATCCTGGAGCACGCAGCCACATTCACAGCTGCACAACGTCATACCCTAGACTACTGATGTACCAAAAGTAGCACACATTTGTTTGATTTTAACATACATTAACTTTTTTTTTTTAGCACAGTGGATAGAGCATGTGCCTTGCACATGGCCGACCTGGGGGTCGACTCCTTGGTCCCTCTTGGAGAGCCCAGCAAGCTACTGAGAGTATCCAGCCCACACGGCAGAGCCTGGCAAGCTACCCGTAGCATATTCAATATGCCAAAAACAGTAACAAAAAGTCTCAAATGGAGATGTTACTGGTGCCCGTTCGAGCAAATCAATGAACAATGGGATGACAGTGCTACAGTGCTAACATACATTCTTGTAATCTCTCACACACTTTCCTCTTATGGTGGCAGAAAGGTGCACAGTGATGGGATTGGTGTTTGAATATTATCTGTAATTAACTATTGTGAACAACTTTATAAAAATAAAATATAAAAATTAAAAAAAATAAAACCAGAATGCAGTGGAATGACATCTTTAAAGTGCTGAAAGGAAATAAAAACTGTCAGTACAGACATTTTTAGATAAACAAAAACAATGAACCATCACTAATAGATTTGTACACAGGAAACATAAAAGGAGTTTCTACTGGCTGAAAGGCGCTAGTACCAAGTGAAAATATAGATGAAGAGCACTGGAAATGGTAAATATAGGGATAATTTTTTCTGTAAAAAAATTTCTGTTTCACTTGGGGCACCCCAGAGGAGGAGGGCAGGTGAGAACCCTCCCCCCCCCAAAGGACCCAGCCCCAGCAGCCGAAAACCTCCACAGTCCAACCGCTGCCACGCTCAAGGCTCGGGCCAAGCCTCACGCATGAGTGAGCATATTCTTGCACTGTGAAGCCACATTCGTGGCCGCGCAACACATCGTAAGACACTCCCTACCCATTCTCCACAAATACCACACCATATTTGATGGGGTTCAGGTAGTAGGCAACAAATTATAGAAGGAAATTATGGAAGGAAATATATATATATATGCATATATACATTATGCAAGCTTACACCACTCAACCTTTAACAACATGTTAGTGATATCCTAAAGAATGTCTTAATGGCCCCAGCCAAAATAGAGCAATCTTCACATTGTTTCCTATATGAATAATTTTTGTAAGCATTTTCAGTGATTCTTCATAACAGACAATACAAAATGTATTATTTCAGAGGCCGGAGTGATAGCACAATGGGTAGGGCGTTTGCCTTGCACAAGGCCGACCCAGGCTCGATTCCCAGCATCCCATATAGTCCCTTGAGCACTGTCAGGAGTAATTCCTGAGTGCAGAGTGAGGAATAACCCCTGTGCATCGCCGGGTGTGACCCAAAAAGCAAAAAAAAAAAAAAAAAGTATTATTTCAGTTGTGTATTTGGGTAGGGATCAAGTCTTGAGATGGAAACATCCCAAATTTGGTGGTGGGAAGGTGTAATGGTGGTGGGATTGGTGTTTGAATATTAAATGTAATCAAATAATGTGAACTACCTTATAAAATAAAAAATTTTTAAAAATCTTCCCAACCTTAGAACTTATAACTTGTAAAACTAGATAATAATACTTTATTCATAGCATTGTTGACAGGATTGATTAAGGTAATGCAGTGAGTTCCCAGCAACTTAGATAGAACTGGAGATCATGTTGAGAAAAATAAACTAGAGGCCGAAGGGCAAATACTGGGTGATCTCACTGATAAATGGCATTTAGAAAAATAAGAGTATTGATCAGATCAATTCATAATAAACCTTGGGCACTGGATTACAGACCTAAGAAGATCAGGTTGTAGGGAAGAAAGTGGGAACAATGAGATGAACCAGAAGTAACAAACATTTATAAGTAGAGGGTCTAGGGTATGATTATTGGAGTAATGTGAGGAAACAACATGTACCAAAACCAAAATTGTCAGCATACAGTGGTGAGTTGCTGGGGAGGAAGATTAGACCCAAAGTGACTTAAGGACAAGGGTAGAGGGTCACAGGCACTTTGGTGGCAGTGGTGTGAATAACTTTGTGCATTAATACTATAAACTCAAGCACTGTTGTAACTTAGGAAGCTAAGAAGGGAGGGAGGAAGGGAGGGAGGGAGGGAGGGAGGGAAGGAGGGAGGGAGGGAGGGAGGAAGGAAGGAAGGAAGGAAGGAAGGAAGGAAGGAAGGAAGGAAGGAAGGAAGGAAGGAAGGAAGGAAGGAAGGAAGGAAGGAAGGAAGGAAGGAAGGAAGGAAGGAAGGAAGGGAGAAAAGAAGGGAGGGAGGGAGGGAGGGAGGGAGGGAGGGAGGGAATGGGGAGGGGAGGAAGGAAGGAAGGAAGGAAGGAAGGAAGGAAGGAAGGAAGGAAGGAAGGAAGGAAGGAAGGAAGGAAGGAAGGAAGGGAGGGAGGAAGGAAGGAAGGAAGGAAGGAAGGAAGGGAGGGAGGGAGGGAGGGAGGGAGAGGGAAGGAAAGAAGAGAAGGGTGAAAAGAGAAAGATTTTTTAAATAAAGAGAAGAGAGAGCATTAAATGAGTATAGCAGCATTCCAACCACACTATATTTATGCAACAAATAACATCAACATCGTAATGATGATGATTTTATTTCTTAAATTTATTTATCAAGCAAATAAAATGTTGATATCACTAAGAAAGCTAATAGGAAGAAAGAAGTTACTTTCTTACAAAGGAAACTACTCAATTTATTCTGTCATTGGTAACCCTTTAACTTAATTCCTTTGAAGTCATCTTTTGAACTGAAAATGACTTCATCATTTTCAAGACATATTTCCAAAGGGGCCATTACATTAGGATTGTTATGGGTGCCCTTGTCACCATTAACTGTTATTTGCATCCAAAGAGGAAAATATATCATTTGAATTCCAGATGCTGACTGTATAATTTCTCTTTCTATGGGCACAGACTTGTTTCCTCATTGTTAAGTTCCACTCAGCCTGTGTTTCACAAATCACCAGTGCATGAAGTATTACCATTTTAGGCAAATAATTTTCCACTAAGTCTTCATGACTGCTTTGGGGCAGAATGCAATGATCAGTGGGTAAAACAAGCAAACTGATCTACTTGATTGACCGTACTCTCTCAAAACTTAGTCTTTGTACCTCTACATGTAGGGAGTAGTGAAAGAATTCCTTGTAAGTAGGGAGAAATCATACTTAGTAATTCCTGTGCAATACACTGCTCTGTTGATACTAACCATTGATATCACAGAAGCAGGGTCAATTCCTTTAGAAAAGGAAGCACCACAAATGCCAAGTTACTCATGATTGACCAGAAAGGAAATAAATGCAATGCCAAGTCCACGGAAATATACACAACTGACTTAGGCTATGAAAACTTAAGAGATTTTGAAAATCCCAAACTTAAGTCTTCTCATCTTAACCCAGCCACAGTAGATTTAAATAAATCATATTGCCATTCTGGTATATCTCCAACCTAACATATAGAATTGAAGAAAAAAATATTTGCTTATAGCTAGAGTCACATATCCCAAAGATCTGGAACACTGATCACATATCCTGCGAACTAAAACTTACAAACTTTCCTTTCCATGTGCTAAACAATTCACAGACCAAACATTCCTTTTGTTTACAACTTCACTGAGAAATATTTATGTACAAACATACTAATTTTTTTTCATCCACATTAAATAGTAGTGGAACCAGGCAAAAATCTTTAACTGCTTGATCCAGGAAATACTTGCGGGGAGCAGATAAGACTGTAAGACAATGAAATAATTTACTTTGGAAACTAACAGCTTCCATATCAATATACACCTGCCAAGCCCCTCACCTGATAAACTATTCCATCCTCAAGTCTGCCAATACCAGTCCTTTGGTTCATAAGGCTCTGTTTAGAAATCATCCCACCCAGCCCCTGAACCCAATAAATATCCTCCCCGACTTCCCTTCTAAGTCTCCTAAGACTTTGTCAAGGTTGGGTTCCCTCTCACTGCAGAAAGTCTAATAAACTTCGCTCTGTTCAACCACAGGCTTTTCTAGTGTTCTTTTGAAGCGTTGACAGCTGACAGCTCTTTTCCGACAGAGAAATCTCTCAGAGAATACCACAAAGAAGGATAAAACCTTTCCAATTGTCATTCCCAATAAATCCCCATTTCTCAGCCAAGCATAATTAGTAAATGGTTATCATTTTCTCTTAAGCCAGGCTTTCCATCAAGGATTATATCTGAGTATCCTATAGAGAGCACGTCCTGATGAGGAGCTTGGAGACAGAAGAAAAATTGAGAAGCAAATGAACATTAAGCATCCTGGATCAAAATGATTGCTATAAACTTTAGTGCCAGGAAAGCCCAGAGGAGGGTATTCCCGGGGCCAGGAAGATGGCAAACTGCTGGAACCAACTGCTTATTGCTTTCTCTCCCCTTCAAGATCTCCCAGGGTGCTCCTTCTCAGCTCTTTTTTCCATCCCATATCTGAAGCCAAAACATGGCCACATTTCATGAATATACTTGAGGAGTTTGCTTTTGTGTTCAACCTGCAGGAGACAATAAAAGATGTGTGAAGAAAAATCCAATTAAGTATTCAAAGGATTACAAGGACTAGGAGAGACCCAAATCGCTATTCTTTTGTCACTCACCTCTGTCCTTTCTTGCTGTCATTTAAATTCTGCCCAATCACTTGCAACAGCTATTTATTCACTTGGATGCTTATTTTTTGAAATGCCAAGGTTTCATCAAAGACTTTCCATGTGGCATATAGAAATCCCTTTGAATATAACTTTTTTTTCATTTACTCTTAAGAAGCGACCAACAATTAAAAATCTCCACAATTTCATGGGAATGGAATACAAAATGTCAAAAGCAGATCCAGAGACGCTTCCAGACTTTCTCCTTCTCTGAGCTTGTAAGCAAAAGGACAAAGCAATTAAAGAAAACCCAACACCAGCAGAGTGTAAAATCCCCTCCCACATAATGTTGCTCCTCAGGTACCACCCACCATCCCTAGCAAGTCCTAGAAACTTTTCTCTCATTGCCTCATCCTTGCCAATTTGTACTATTTCATTGTGGGATTTAAACACCACTCCTCACATCTGATCTTTGGTTCAGCTTTGCTTTTAACTAACAATGTGGATTGTGACAAGTCACATAACCCCTGTGTGCCTCCGTTTCCTCATCCATAGTAATGAGGCTCTTCATTCTAACTAGCTCAAGATTTTGATGTTCTCCTATAATTAATAGCATATATATTGTTTAGGCCAGTTAAAATGTGTTCACACTTCAACAATAATATAAATACCTTAGCCCAGCAGAAGTTTCTTATTCATACTTCATGTCCAATATGGATCACTAACTCCTCAATACACACTTGTACAATGAAAATATGAATGTGGTAAAGGTAATAGGCTTTTAAAGATTCTAGCCAGATCAGTTTCGCTCACATTGCCATGGTCAAAGCATGTCCACATTCCTTGGGTGTAGGCAAACACATATATTACATGTTATGTCCCAGAACGTTGAGAAAAACTTCCATGTTTTCTAGAGAATATTCTAGAACCTATATGTCAACTGTCATCACGGTCAGCATTCATCATCAGTATCATAAGATGGCACAATTAGGATGTACCAGAGCTCCACTATACTCCATTCACTTATCCACAAGATATTAACATTCTTTTCTTTATTTATTAGTTGATATCATGTCTAAAAATTTCTCTGATCTTTGTCTTCCTAGGAAGATGCTTCTATATCATTGAAATTCTCCCTGTGGGCCAGGGAAACCACATATTGGTTTATTCAGTGAGGTGACCCATAGGGAGCCCCTAGAAAGTCTCATGATGGGACTGGAGCAATAATACAGCAGGTAGGGCACTTACCTTGCATGAGGTCAACCCAAATTCTATACCAGTACCCCTTATGGTCTCTAGAGCATGGCCATTAGTAATTCTGAATGCAGAGTCAGGAGTAACCGTGATCATTGATGGGTGTGGCCAAAATAAAAAGAAAGAAAGAAAAAGTCTCATTACATAAGCTGTGTACTGGAGCGATAGCACAGCGGTCAGGGCGTTTGCCTTGCACACGGCCAGCAGACCCGAGTTTGATTCCGCCATCCCTCTCAGAAAGCCCAACAAGCTACTGAAAGTATCCTGCCTGCACTGCAGAGCCTGGCAAGCTACCTGTGGCATATTTGATACGCCAAAAACAGCAACAACAAGTCTCACAATGGAGACATTACTGGTGCCCGCTCAAGCAAATCGAAGAACAACGGGACAACAGTGCTACATAAGTTGTACTTGAAAGACCACTTCTATGATTAGAGGGTTTTAAGTTCTTAATACATAAAATATCAGCCCCGTCTCTGGAAAGGAAAAAGGGACTGGAGATTGAGTTCAAATTCTGGCCTGCATTCAGCTACTCTTGCCTGTGAAATAATACCCCAGTTAGAACTCTGGATGCAAATATTAGAATCAGCTTTAATTACTGGCTACCAGGTATTGCTATATGGTCAGTGATCTGTTACGGTTCTAGAGGATGAGCACCCTCAAGGCTCCATGTTTGGAACTCTCCCAAATATCACTGATTCTACCTTTCAGGATGGAAGCTTCATTTTAATTATAGCACTTTTTTGAGTACAGAATTAGTCTAGTGGATTGTCAAATTTGAGTGGTCATGGGAATGCCCCCAAAGTTATCACTAGTTTTTCTCATAAGTCTGGATGGACATGGAACTTCCAGGAAGAGCTGAGGTTAGAGTGAAATTGTACTGAGGTACGCACAAAGCCTACATAGTTAGCATCAGAATTGCATTGCAACAGGTGTGATATATGCCAAGCACTAGTGACAAAAAAGTTAATTAAATAAGTACAGATTCTGCTCCTTATAATCAAAAGATGAACCATTTAAAATTAATTTAGGAAGCCTAATACGAATATCATAGTAAAGGGGATATTTATGGGTGGGAGCAGGGCTATACCTGGTAATACACAAAAATAACAGCTGACTAGGGGCAGAGGCACATATATGGTGCCAGGGGTTTAAGCCAGAATTACTCATAGCTGCTTTAGAGAAATGCAAGGCAAAAACCTTTCTCCATGTACTATTTTACTGGCAAAGTAAACTGAATACTTTTAATAAAAAGAGATGAGTGTTACAGGGAAGAACTGGCTACAAATTAGTGACTATGAGACTAAATTTTGCCCAAAGCTGTAATGTTTTTTGCAATGACTGTTATTTCTCTACCTTTGAAAATTTCAGATTTGGCACTAATATCTAGGCTTGGAGCTCCTCTTAAAAATCATTACTGCTGGTAATTCAGGATCCAAAATTGCTGTTAGCAGCTGCCACTTCAGAGACGCATGTCTTCCTTTGTTTGCCACAATTCTGTCCACCACTATCACTAATTCAGGCCACCTGGATTCCCTGGGTCCTCTAGGTGCAGAATTACTTGTCTTTATTTAAAATCAGATACTCTTATAAAGTGTAGTAATCTCCAAAAACAGGAAATAGTTTGCCCACATTCAAAGAGCAAATTTGGAGCAAAGCTAAGACTAGAATGATGGTCCCTAAAGCCCAATTCAGAAGTTTTTTCCCCTCACAAAGCATAGTCTAGACTAGTTCAGGCCATTTTTCTCTCTTGGAGGAGCAAACGCCATTCTTTAAAGACACTTGTCCCAATGGGCTTTTTTGATCCTGCTTAGGATGCTTTACCTGATCCTCAGACTTTAGTCTTAAATCCCTCTCATTCATCATAATGGAGCTCTCTTAACGTAATTCTTTTATCAATTCACCCCATTGGTCATTTACATCATGTATTTTATAGTCAGTATGAAGGAGTGATGAAGTCCAAATTACCCTCTTGCAATAAACAAATAGAAAATCAGAGCAGAATATAGGGGAGGGAGGCAGTACAGAATGTAACACTTTAAAGGTGATGCACAATGGGCAGCTCTGACCTCTAGGAGAAGAGAAACAAAGGACAAATGACCTGTAATTGGTCTCTCTTCCTGCCCAGAGACTATTTCCAATTTCCAAACCACTGTGCAGGATGAGGAGCTGAAACAGAGCCTGGCATTCTTGCTGAGTTAAGGAGACAGATATTAGTGTAGAGTGGGTTGCAGAAAGCTAGACTATTCAGAGAAGCTTACCCAAAGGGGAAACTACAGAAAAACTAACAGAAGCTACACTGAATGTTAAGCAGTTACACTCACCCTAAAGAAGTTTTAAATGATTCTTCTGAAAGTTGAAACTAATCTACAAGAAACTTAACTACTTATTGAAAGATCAATATTCAGCTTTCCTTTTAAAATACAGGGGGGGAAAAAAACCCAGTGGTGGACAAAATAAAATTTATCATGTTTGTTGTTCAACCAGAACATGAAGATAGGGGCAGAGAGATGGACTAACAGGTAGAGCACTTGCCTTACTTGTAGCAGACCTGAGTTTGATCCACATACGGTTCCCAAGCACTGTCAGTAGTGATCCCTGAGCACAGAGCCAAGAATAGCCTCTGAGCATCACTAGGTGCGACCCAAAGAACCAAAAATAACCGAAAAAGTATTAGCATACATATTAACAAGTGAAAAAATTGCACCCCTCACCACATGGAAAGCCTGTTAAAAGTGATCAACCTGGGGCTGGAGTGATAGCACAGCATGTAGGGTGTTTGCCTTGCACGCGGCCGACCCAGGTTCGATTCCCAGCATCCCATATGGTCCCCTGAGCACCACCAGGGGTAATTCCTGAGTGCAGAGCCAGGAGTGACTCCTGTGCATCGCTGGGTATGACCCAAAAAGCAAAAAAAAAAAAAAAAAGTGATCAACCCAAAGAACCAGAGAGATAATACAGGTGCTTGTTTTGCATACAGTCAACCTTGGTTTGATCTCTTGCACCACCTGGTTCCCCAAGCATTGTAGGGTGTGACCCTGAGATCCCCAGGCACCACTGGGCCTGAGCATTTCCGTGTCCTTGGCTCTAACAATGAACCACTAATATGATAGGCTGAGTCACCAGGAGGGGCCCCTGGGCCAAACAGCACTATTTGGAATAACCTATCCCCAGAAGAAACAGACCAAAAAAAGTGGGGGGGGGTGGGGTGGGAATAGCTCAAAGGGCTGGAGTCCTGCTTTACATGCAGGATGCTGAGACTTGATCCCTGACTCCACATGAGGCCCTGAGCAACTCCAGAAGCGATCCCCAAGCACTGAGCCAGGAATAGCTTCCAAATCCCACCAGGTGTGGTAAAAGAAAAACATATGATGGAATTATAGACAAAGACTAATGCAGTTATTAAGATGGGCACTGCGGTAGGCTCTGATGCTATAATAGTGAACTCAACAAATGTGGTCTCGTGGAACTAATCCTTCAGCAGGAAACACAGACATTCAGCAAGTAAATATATAAATAGAGAGTTGGAAATCATGATAAATGCCAGTAATAAGATCCAAAACCAATATGTGCAAGAGGGGATACAAATGTGATGGAGAGGAACATATTCCTAGGGCTAGAGAGAGAGCTTAAAGGGCAGAGTGCAGGCTTTGTATGCAAGAAACCCAGGTTCAATAGCCAGCACCACATGGTCACCTGAGCACAGAGCCAGAACTAACCCCTGAGCACCACCAGGTGTGACCCAAAAGTAAAGCAGAGGAATATTCTTTCCATGGATATTTGGAGAGAGAGTTGATAGTCCTCAGGTAGGGGAAATGCAAGGTAGGTCAGGAAACTAAGCTAAACCATGGTCAGTGTTTAAAAAAAAATAGAGAAAATAGAAAATAGGGAGAAAAAAGAAATGATGCCTATGGTGCATCAAATAGGCAGACCCTGGAATATAGTTGAAAGCAATTTTTGTATAATAAGCCATTGTGACAATTATTCCTATCGTTGGTTTAACAGAAACTCCTAGAACTGTTAAAAATTCCTGGTACTGGGCCAGAGAGATGGTGCAGCAGGTAGGGCTCTTGCCTTGCATGCGACTAACTTGGGTCTGAGTCTGTCTTTTCATACAGTTCCTCTGTCCTACCAAAAGGCATCCCTGAGCACAGAGCTAGGAGTAAATCCGGATCCCAGAGAAGTATTACCCCCTCAAAAAAAAAAAAAAATTCCTGATGCCTGTGTTCTACACATAGGGTTTCTGTTTTTGTTGAGATAAATGGCCAGACCATTAGAAACTTTGAAAACTTAAAATAACACTTTGGAGGTAATTCTTACATGCAACCAAGGTTGAAAACCATTGCATTGGAGGATCTTAACTAGGGGGTTGACCATATTTTATTTTCAGAATTCTGGGAAACAAACTACTCAGTTATCATGTTCCCCTTCTAAAAAATAAGCTTTCCATGAAAATTTTTGCATGAATGCAAATCAGAAAGGGAGCAATGAATTCCATGACTAAGAACAATAGCACCCACAGTACTCAGAGAAATGTGCTGCTTTCTTTCCTTTGAGTTCAAAACACCTGTCGAGCAAATGGAGTCCAGCTGAACAGTGCAGAATTGTAGTGAGCTTGCGGTCAAACATTCACATAAACAGGTGGAGAAAGCCATTTTACAAGAACCGGAGGACTGGGACATTTTTACAAGAGCAGGATGGTTAGCCAACAGGAACAGATAGATCAGCCTTCTGGATATTTATTGTTATCTCCCCTAGTTGCCCTGGGTGCCATTAGTTATTTTTAGTTTTACCTTAAGGCCATGACCAAGCAGATTGAAGTCTAAGCATACATAAGTGCTGTGGAGTTACAATAAAGTAGCTTTTGCTCACCTCTGTGTATGTGTGTGTGTGTGTGTGTGTGTGTGTGTGTTTGTCTCCCCTCTCCCTATCCCTCTCGCACCCTCTCCTCGTGAACCCTGTTATCGGTTTCCATGGGTCGAGACACAGAAAAAAAATAGTGTAGGCTGCATGTTCTCTTTGTCCTCTCAGCACACAAGGGCAGGATGAGCTCAGGGTCAAGGTTTCCACATCCCAGGGTATGATATCCCATGCACTCCCCTCTCTCTCGGGCTGAAGAAGACTGTGGCTCGCTGATGCTATAATTTACACTATCTTTTCATGGATTTCTGCCTCCGAGGAGCTCTTCTCCATACCCATCCTTTCCTGGGTCCCATTTCCTCTTTTTCTCCATTATCAGCTCAGCCTACTATCATTTGAGAACTCAGAAGAAGCTTTTGATCCATCTCTCTCTGGGTTAGGGGACAGAGGTATATTAAAGTGGTGGCCATCACTGATTTGATTGGAGACTGGTTGAGTGTCTTCCTTCTGCAGGGGCCCTAATAATCTCCGATCATTCCAATTTTAGTACATGTGCTGCCAAAGCAAGCACAGTTCAACACCAGTTGGTTCTCAAAATATCATCCCCACACCAAGAGCATCAACATCACCTGGGAAATTAAAATGCAAATTCTTAGCCACCAACCCAGACCTCCTGAACCAGAAATGCAGCGGGTAGAGCACAACTACTGGTGTTTTAGCAAATTGCTCAAGTAATTGTGTTGTGCATTCACACAGTGGTTTTGGAACCTTTGTTCAAAACAGTTATTCATATTAACTTACAAGGAATAATTGTTTCTTAGTCATACTGTGCATTTTTGTGCTTTAAGAATCTCTACTTCCTCTCAGCTTATACTGTAAAAAAGTTCCCTTTTGTTATCTTATTTTGTTATCTCATTCTGGGGTGTCTGACCCCAAAAGGCTGTGACTGTGTCTTGGAGTTTGAAAAAAAAAAAGAAAGAAAGAAAATATATTATTCTGTTATAACCCATCAAACTATAAGATCAAAAGGCATTATGGACAAAGCAAAACTATTCTGAATAAATGTGCTTCATTGTTAATATCTGTCTATCCCAAAGTACTTTCTATTTAACTAAATCATATTTTAAGAAAGGGCCTTCCATGCCTATAGTAGCTTCAACACAATGAAGGGGGGTAAAAGCATTAAAAAGCTGCACATTCACACTATTATTATAAATCTTTTGGGGAAAATGCTGTATTCAGAAAATGATGCATCTTGCTAAAGAGTGGTAATTAAATCTTTATTTTATCTTTTTTCTGCAAAAAAAAAAATTGCTCAGAAAAACTTTTTGCTGAGAGTAGGGGGAGGTTGTGTGTAATTTCTGGAGAGGTTAATTTTATCTTGTAAACTTGTAACAGATGCTTCAATTTCAACAAATTGGAGTTGGAGCACCAGTATGAATACCAACAAGACCAATAATTCCTATTTATTCTTCTTCCCACTCCAAGGTTGAGGAAATTGACTGGAACAGATAACAAGGATTGGATATTTAAACAAAATTTCCCTGGTAAGAGGCTATAGATTCAGGGCCACACAAGTGTATTATCTTCTTCTTGATGAACCCAGGTAGTCTCCACTACAGATGCCCCAGTACTTATTTCTAGAGGCCAGTTAGAGATGAGAATATAATCCTTGCAAAACTATCACCTTTTTAAATTTTTATTTGCTGCTTCTTAGCAACTTAGGGTGACATTGTGCATGTGTGTGTCTATGAATGTGCACATAATAGATATTAATATCTTAATTTATATAACATCACATATGCTACTTATTCATCAAAAACTATTATCCTGTATACAAGTGTATAAAATATGATTTATTCCATGCCATTAAATATTCTCCCAAAGTGTAATTTTTGATAATGTTATTCCAACCTATGATATATTCTAATATCTTCAACCATTCCTATTATCGGACAATTAGGTAGTTTTCAGTTCTTTCCCAATTATAAATAATGCAGCAATAGACATCCCTACACATAAATCTGCATCCACACTTTTGATTATTTCCTTAGGATAAATTGCTAGAAAATAAATAACAAGGTGAAAGGAAAGAAACATTTTTTATTCCTTTGGTTCTGGGTGCCAAAATGCTCTCCAGAAAGTTTATATTAATTTTTCCTCTCACCAGGAGTAAGAGTATTACTCTCTTACTGGCAAACTACATTATAGTCTAAGCACAGTGACCTGAACATTGAAACATTCGAGCACTAGGGTAGTGCTTTTCAGTCCGAGCAACTTTACCCTCGGGGGCCACTTAACAGTTAGCTGGAGACATTTTTAGTTGTCATACTGGTAAGATGTTAATGATATTTGCAGGTAGAGGCCAGACATGCTAAATATTCTTTAAGTATCAGTAAGTTCCCACAATGGAGAATTATCCATCCCCAGGTGATAACAGTGTCAAGGTGGAGAAGCCTGCACCTGAGGCGTTCCCTTGAAAATCTGGATCCAGCACTAGAGGGATGGTACAGCAGGTCCATGTTTGCCTTCATGCATGGGGTCGACCTCTATTTATGTCCCTGACACCGCACATGGTACCCCAAGTGCTGCCAGGAATGAGCTCTGAACAGAATCAGGAGTAGGTTCTGAGTACCACAAGGTGTGGCTTCAAAAAGTTGTAATTAAATTAAAATGATAAAATCTGGGCCAAAACAGAATGCACTCTGCCACAAGTAACATACTCATTCTCCTGGAAGTTTTAATCAATATAATAAGGACAAGATATAAATATAGAGCTCATCTATGTAATAAGGACAAGATATAAATATCATTATATTTTTGAATAAATATCATCGATGGCAAGGAGAAATTATCAGTATTTCAGAATATATAATTGCAATTTAAAAATAAAACTGAATAAACTTGAAAAATATAATATGACATGTTTAGAATAGACTGGAGTGATAGCACAGCGGGTAGGGTGTTTGCCGTGCACTCGGCCGACCTGTGTTCAATTCCTTCGTCCCTCTCAGAGAGCCTGGCAAGCTACCGGTGGTGTACTCGATATGCCAAAAACAGTAACAACAAGTCTCACAATGGAGACATTATGGTGCCCGCTCAAGCAAATCGATGAACAACAGGATGACAGTGACAGTGACAGTTGAGAATAGTACATGCTCTTTCCGCTTCCCAGTAAAGAATTAACTAGCTGCCAGATATTCCTGCCTGTATCTCACTCACATATATTAACATATTTTAGGCACAGCAGTGGCTAAAATAATACCAGGGACCTTCTGAGTCAAAGATCGGATCACTGGTTTTATTTTAGCCACTGGAAAAACAATGAATCAGAGTGAATATTTCTTAGGTGATGAAATTTACATCTAAGTGCAAGAATTCAGTATAAACAAGTTTGCAGGCAGGCCAGAGAGACAGTACAGTGGGTAAGACCTTGCAAGTGGCCGACCCACATTCCGTCTCTGGCACCCCATATAGTTCCCCCAACCACTGCTAGGAGTGAGCCCTGAGCACAGAGGCAGTTCATAAGCTCTGAGCACCACAGGGTGTGTCCAAAAATAAGTATAGAGTTTATTTTTGTTATAAATACACAGAGGAAAGTTAAGCAGGGCATGAAAGGGAAAGAACAATTATCATAGTAAACAAGCAGAATTTACTGCAGCTGTTTGTCCTAAAGAGAGGATGGTTTTCGCTGGGGAGAAAGTTTGGAAGCTGCTGGAGGATTGTGAGTGAGTACCTGCACTCTCTTCTCCATCTTTCGGAAAGATGGCTAGTGTGTTGAGAACAAACTGAAAGGGTGAAGGATGGAAGCAGGGAACAGAGAAATGAAGTAACCAGAGACTAGTCAAGGTGGGGATCTGTCGACCGTCGTAGGAAGTTTAGATTTTACTCTGAGAGAAAGGGAAAAATCTCGAGAATTGAGCACTAGTAAAACACAATCACACTCAAACCTTAAGAGGAGTAGTCATTCTGATTGTTGTATGGAAAATAGAGTGTGAGAATCAGAGACAAATGCAGAAATAGTAGCAGAGAGAAAATTCTTTATTGCCATCAGGAAGATTCTAAAGCTTTCTCCCCATCCACATTTGCCCAGTTCCTTTTGAGCTGGGTCAGATAGACACGGAAGAAAACAATATTGTTGTTATTTTTCTCTTGGCAAGCAATTGTTAGTTAAAAATGTTACCCCAAAAGATAAAGTTGGGAAGTTTCCTGTTTGTTTCACCTTGGCCTCTTTGGACACCATGGAAGTTTCCTTCACGCAGTGGGAATAGAATTCCTTTGATCCTGGAGCTTTAGGAAAGAGTTAAATCTCACAGCAGAGAAGTTGCCAGATCCCAGTCTCCCCGACTATTCCGGGGGATGATTTCTTAGCATTGGTGACTGCAGAGATCTATGCCTGAGCTTTTTTTTAAAAGGCAAAGCCTTGGAAGTGCTCCTGGAAATCATTGGTTCCTTTTTTCATGGATCCTTTTCAACAGTCAGACTCTGTTCATTAATGTCGGGTCTTGATAGGTCACCCAGGAAAAAAAAAAGGAATTATACTCTTCTCTAGACAGGAGCCTTGATGTGATTCAAAGGTTCAGGGTTTCTGAAATGAAAGGAGTCAAACCACAAAAGAATGCATCAATTTTGATTCAAAGATGATGAGGAACCATGACCAAGTGGAGAAGAGCATTCCTCCAGATTCTTTTCAAGGACTTACAGGTTTTTTTGCCCTAACAGTCAACTGTAAGAAATTAAAAGGCTATCCTCTTACTACATTAATAACTTTAGTAGTATCATCTTTATGGACTGTATTTGGTTGGCAGTGATTAGAGATCACATTTTATGAACAGGCAAGGTGCCTCAACTTAGGAACAAGGTACAATCAGATCACAGGAATAAAGGCTGACACTTGAACTCATACACCGGGATAAGGTAGGCAGTCAAGTAAATTTCAGGAAGCCATAACATCAAGAAATGTTTGGAGGGACAATAAGTAATCTTAAAAGGATTCACCCTACTATCATCTCAGGACCGAGGTCAGACCCTCCACATATCATTCACAGGCAGGCCATATTCCCTTATAAGACTGAGGTGAAGGGGCCTGAGCTATAATAAGGTGAGTAAAGTGATTGCATTGTACTCAGCCAATATGGTCTTGATATCCCATAGGGTACCCTGAGCACCACCAGTAGTAATTCCTGAGTGCAGAGCCAAAAATAATCCCTGAGTATTGGTGGGTGTGACCCAAAAAAAGCCAAAAAAAAAAAAAAAGAAAGAAAGAAAGATGTTTACCTTGCATGCCAAGAATAAGCCTTAAACACTGTTGGCTATGTCACACACACACACACACACACACACACACACAGATAAAAATTAAATAACACATCTCAAAAACAGCCATGAAGGATGCTAGACCAATGTTTCCCAATGTGGATAATATCATGCCCTCTGGTGGTAGTTGGGGCATGGAGGAGGGGGCAGGTTTGAGGGTGGCTACTGGAATGATCCAGAAGACCCTCTGTGGCAACCTTATTTGCAATTGGAGAACACGTTCTGTTTGTTTCATTAAGGAAGGCAGACTTCAGAAGGGTGCTGGGTGAATTCTTTCTTCTGAAAAGGGCACAGTAGGTCAAACAAGTTTGGCACCTTTTTCACTACATGAAAGCTGAGTGTCTCTGATGGCTCAGCTTCTGATTAAGTCAAAGAATACTTGCATGTGTGGATAGATGGATGAATCCAAGTACGTGACTAAATTTCCTTTGATTTTGCCTTCTCTCTACCCTTGGCTGCTGCCACTGCCGCTGCAATGATCAAAGACCACACATTCTTGGTTGTGGTGATTTCACAGATTCTATTTATGATTCTGAGTGTCACACATTTGTGTTGGGAAATAAATATCACACTTGACATGTCAGGTGCCAGGGATCATACTTATGGCCTCATGCCAGCAAAGCAGGTGCTCTATCACTGAGCTATAGCAAGGCCCCCTAAATGACTTGATTTTAGGCAACCAGTTGGGGATACAGATGTTACTGAGATACTTTCTTAGTTGGCTTTAGTCTCTAAACATCCATATGGGCTCATTAGTGTGCCTGATTTCAACTTTCTGTGTAAGGCCAAGAGAACTGGGGTCCTCTGAACCTAGTCTTATTATTGCATTCACTGTAATTGAATCAAACAGAAAACACCACTTTTTCACTGGATTTGAGGACTTCTTTTGTATTTGTTGAAGTATGTTCTTTTAATGATTTTAGTGTCACTAATGAAGATTTTTCAGAAAAAGTAGAGGGGAGGAGAGAATTCTAAAACTACAGGGGAAATGCTGAGCCAACCAAGGAAACAAGGCAGGGTAGCTCAGGGTAGAGGGCAAACTAAAAGGAAAATAGAGGATTATCTCATTAGTAGAGCTCTTGGTTCATGTGTGTAAGGCCTGGGGGTTGAGTTATAGCATCACAAAAATGCATAATACATACATGCATACACATATATATGCACTGTAGCACTCTGGTCCCGTTGTTCATCGTTTTGCTCGAGCAGGCACCAGTAACGTCTCATTGTGAGACTTGCTGTTACTGTTTTGGGCATATTGAATACACCACAGATAGCTTGCCAGGCTCTGACAGGTGGGCGGGATACTCTCATAGCTTGCCGGGCTCTCCAAAAGGGACAGAGGAATCAAACCTGGGTTGGCCACATGCAAGGCAAATGCCCTACCTGCACTCCATATATATATATGTATGTATAATGGAAATGAAAGAGAGAGTCAGAGAACTTGCTTTGGGTGATAGCTTTCGACTTCATTACAAAACAGATCTGAATTGTCTGCTACTAATCATTTCTGCCTGCCCTGCCTTTTTAACCCACACAACTGGTCAAAGGCAAGTTCCCTAGTTGTGGAGGCCCTGTCATCAGAGGGTCAGAGGTAGTGGCCCTCTTTTGCTAGTTCATTATGCACCAGACTCTCGCTTCTCTCTGAGCCAGCTGGCTACATGCTGTTCTTTGAACAAGCCCTTAACCTCTGTCTAATTGTCTTTGCTGAAGTGACTGCCCCATCATTTGGCCTTCTCCTTTTGAAAATTTGGCTGACCTTAAAAGCTTACCTCCAACACACCTTCTGCCTCTGTGGTGCCTTTGAGGCACATTTAAACCTTCTGTTGAACCTTATCTGGCCCTTTCCTCAGGGAGGGTCTGATCTTAAAAAGCTGCACAATCTCCAATGGCTGCTGGAAAATTATCTGAGACTCATCTTTATTCTTGATGAGGTAGGGATGTTACCTACATTGCAGCTCTCACACAACAGGGCCAAAATGAGTGATACATGTGGAAACACTCTAAATGACATGGTGCTTTGAAATGAAGATGGGTGCTCTTATTTTATTTCTAGTCGCCATGATTTATAATACTTTTTTAATTATAGAGCTTTTTGCACACAATATTCCAACCCCACACCCTCCACCAGAGTTCTATTCCCTTCCACCTTTGTCTAAGGGTCCCTCCCTGAACCCTCTACCACTCAACACCCCTGCCCCGAACCCTCTAATCTCCATCTCTCTACCCTAGTAAACTCAGTTCTATAGACCAGATTCTGCTGCCTTTGACTATTTGTTATTCTATTACTATGTTTCTTTATATTCAAATTATAAGAATAATTCCTCTTTCTTCTTCATCCTTTTTTCTTCTGGATAACTTCACTCAGCATGATGCCTTCCAGTTCCATCCATGGAGCAACAAATTGTATTATTTTCTTTGTTCTGGACCGAGACCAACGGTGCTTAGGACTGTCTGGCCCTGTGCTTAGGGATCACTCCTGGCAGGACTTGGGAGACCATCTGGGGTGTCAGGAATTAAATCCAGGTCAGCTGTATGTGAGGCAAGCTCCCTACCCGCTCATTATACTATCACTCCCACCCAGCATTTTTTTTTTAATAGTGGTATTACATTGTATATATACACCACAGTCTCTTTATCTAGCCATCTGTTTTTGGACACTTAGAGTGTTTTCAAATTTTGGAATATGGGCTCTCTTATAGAAACCCTGGACCTTAGAACCATGACCATACAGGGCTTTGAACATCCCAAGCTCTGAAAATATTATGTTCCATCAATATTATCAACAAAATAACAAAAGCAATAGTTGAATGAATGAAGTTGGGAGATAACTATTTCTAAGCTCAGTTTTGAAAAATCAAATTTCGAATTTTGTTTGTCTTTTCAGTTTGTTTTGTATCTTAGCTTCGCTGCCTTCTAATACTAATAATTATTTGGCGCTGAGTCTTTTTCTTTCTCTTTGATGGGGGTGAGGGAAAGTTCTCCTTGAGTCCACTGCTTAGCCTGTACTCTATAAGTATTTGCTGGTCCAAATTCCTTCTCTTGAGGTGGTGTGGCAATGTGTCTTCTCTGTTACCAGAATAGCTTCACAAATAGTAGAGAACATTAAAGGCTCTGAATAGTCTTACCTCTGTCACTCAATGGAAATTATTGAAAACACAATTTTTGTGATTCAGAACTTGAAATAATGGGATATATAAACAGAAGGAAAAGAAGTAGTGCAACTCAACTAAAAGGTAATGATAGGCTGGGGTGTAAAAAGAATTAGGGGAAGGACTAAATGAACTAAAACTGCAGCAGGAGAGATAAAAATATTCCAATTATTGTTTAACTTGATTGTTAGAACTTGTTTAAAAGACTCATAACTGAAATTAAATTTGAGGTGAACTTTAGATTATAGTGATCTAACCTCCCTTACCCAAATTTAAGATCTTCACATACAACAAAAGGGAACTATGATGTGTAAGTCTCTATGAAAATTTTTCAGGATTGTTCCAACTTTCTGCCCAGCTGTTGTTCATTCCTAGAAATAAAGTTAGGAGTAAGCACCTTTAAAAATATTTTATATTGAGTTACAAGGAATTAAAAAGTTACATTATTTATATCGCTTCTCTGCATAGCTTTGCAAGCTCGGACGTTAGCTTGTGATTGCCTGAGGCTCAAGCCAAACCACGTTGGCAAATGAGCTCGAGAGTTTCTGAAGACAGGCGTCTTTTTTTCTGACTTTCTTACTCCCGGCATTCCTCAAACAATCATGGAGGTGCTGAACCAGTCAATCGTATTCCTCGACAATGTTGTCAATGATAGTATCTTCCCATATTGCCACAATAGTGCCAAAGAGCTCCCAGTTCTGGGAGTTCTCTTCTTCAACTTTGCAGCCCTTTCTCCCTGCTTCGTGAAGTAGAATTTCGCATGAAGGAGACAGTAATCTGATCCCATTTGGAATTTTGGGACAACAGTGACATCAGTCAGACAAAACCTTCGATTGAATATGATGTGGTTAATTTCGTTGTGGAATTGTCCACCGGGAGACTCCCATGTCCAATGTTTAGATTCTGCCTTCTGGAACTGAGAGTTACCATGGATGGTCTTGGTCAATATGATGAACTCAGACAGTCTCTCACCCTGTTTGTTCCATTCTAGGCCATAGGTCCCCATGTGGAATTCTTCAGGTGATCTTCTCGGTCCTATCTTGACATTAAAATCACCAACAATGACCTTGTAGAAGGTGTGGTCTTCTTATAGATCTTCTCCAGCTCCATGTAGAACATCTCAATTTCTTTTTCATCATAGTTGGATGTTGGTGTATAGATGACAAAGATAGAAACTGCTGGCAACGAACCACATCTATTCAAACGTAAGCATCTGATTTGAGTTTTTAGGCATTCGAACGAATCAATGCTCATGGCCAAGTTTGTGTTGACAAGGACACCAAGACCACTGATGCCTCTACTGTCACATGTTCTGAAGAACAGTTCTTCTCCAGTGTCAAAAATGACATGATGTGATCTATGCCTTACCTCAGTCATTCCAATGATGTCATACTTGAACTTCTGTGCTTGCACCATCAGGTCTTCGATGGATGCTTCTGATGTCAGCATATGTGCGTTAAAAGTGCAGACAGTCATTTTAGTCCTTCTTCATTTTGGCACCCTAGTTCGACCCTGAGATTTTAGCAGCCTCTCCTTGCTTGTCCTTCTCAGTGTGGCTATATTGGGGGCTCGTCCAGGATCAGGGGAATGAGGCCCATTTTTGTTACTGTTTTTGGCATATCGAATATGCTATGGGTATCTTGCCAGGCTCTGGCATGCGGGTGGCATGTCCTGTTGGTTTGCTCTTCACCACTTGGCACCGTTGCCACTCCCTCACCACAATGGGGTAATGAACCATTGAGGGGGATAAAGGAAGACCTCAAAGAGAGAAGAGCAGCAGTATTGGCCAATACAGCAGAAGCCAGGAAAAGTATTTGCAACATCCGCCTGTCCTTCGCCAACTATAAGATCAAGATGACGGCCCTCTGAAGTTCTTATGGATCTATCACATCTTCCAAAAGGGCAATAGAAAATATTATCCACAATATCTTCTACTCAGATCACTTCGATAGCCATGTCTAACTGCTCACATACCAAATTCTGCAGGATGGATTTGTCATTCCCAGCATTCTCCCTTTCAAAATCCAACACGCTATTTCATCAGTAAAGAAGCATACTGCACCCGGTCCAGACAAGGTCAGACATGAAAACCTGAAGAATCTGCCACCAGTATTCATCAATACACTGGCTCAACTCTTCACATGCTACCTGTCTGAATACAAGGTTCCATCCCAATGGAAAACCAGCAGGACCGTTCTGTTGTACAAGAGAGAGATATCCATGACATTGGCAACTATTGCCCGATCTGCCTGTTGTCCATCATCTACAAGTTATTCATGCAAGTCATCCTGAATAGGATTGGCAGAACACTAGATGAAAGTCAACCATGCAAGCAAGCCGGGTTCTGAAAAGGATTCAGCACGATAGACCATATCCACATGGTGACCAAACTCACCAAGGTTTCATGAGAGTTCAAGATGCCACTCTGTCTAATGTTCATTGATTTAAAGAAGGCCTTTGAGTCTTTTGAGACTGAAGCAGTCATCAGAGCCCTAGCCAAATAGGGCATTCAATTTCAGTACATTGGGATCCTTCATGAGCTGTATTACGAATTAACCACTAGGATCCCACCATTCTACAAGGAAGTGATCATTGACATAAAGAGAGGGGTTCGGCAGGGCGAAACCATTTCACCGAAACTCTTCAGTGCCACCCTCGAGAACGTCATGTGATGACTGCAATGGGAAGGAACAGGAGGGAGGTTAGAGAGTTGGCAACTATACCACCTTCGCTTCACTGATGACATCGTTCTAATAACACCAAACATTAACCAAACAGCATAAATACTGGCCAACTTCAACCATGAGTGTGGAATGATCAGACTGCAGTTGACTCTCATAAAGACAATGTTCATGAGAAACAGTATATTGTTTAAAGAAACAGTATATTTGTTCTCAACAGAACAAACATCTCCGAATGCAGCAGTTATGTGTACCTAGGTTGAGAATTCAACATGACGAACAACCTGGCACCTGAGCTATGCAGGAGGAAGAGAGCTGCATGGAATGCCTTCAAGAACATCAAAGAAGTTGTTAAGAGGACAAGAACCTCTGGCTCTGGGCATGTCTTTTCTACTCCACTATTCTTCCTGCACTAACATACTCCTCAGAGACCTGGGCCCCACGGAAACAGTATGAGAATGCAATTCAGGTCTCCAAAGAGGAATGGAAAGAGCTATGCTTGGAATATCACATTTTACTCAAGTGAGAAAAGGAATCCGAAGTTTCAACCTTCATCAGTGATTGAGAATCAGAAACGCTGTCTCGTTTGCCAAGGCATCAAAATTCAGATGGGCCAGACACATAATGCGATTTGGAGATGACTGCTAGACTAGAGCTGTTATGGACTGGATTTCACAGGACGTCAAAAGAACGCCTGGCCGCCCACCTTAGAGATGTCAGACTTCTTCGTCAAGGCCCTGAATGAATGGTTTGAGGCTCTTCATGTTCCTGGAGCAATAAGATGCTATTGGGCTACACTAGCACAAGACAGGGACGAATGGAGACGTTATTGGTGCCTGCTCTAGCAAATCGATGAGCAACAGGATGACAAGTGATACATTATTCATAACTGAGTTTCAGGGGCTGGAGCAATAGTACAGCGATAGAGCATTTACCTTGCACACCGCCGACCAGGGTTCTATTCCCAGCATCCCATATGGTTCCCTGAGCACCGGCACGAGTAATTCCTGAGTGCAAAGCCAGGAGTAATCTCTGTGCGATGCTGGGTATGACCCGAAAAGCAAATCAATCAATCAATAAATCAATAAATAAAAATAACTGAGTTTCAGGTATACAATGTTCCAACACCAAGCAATCCCTTCACCTGTATCCTGAGTTTCCCCTCAGGATACATGTCCAGTCTGTTTCTATGGCAGGTACTTTTTAATTCTTTTTTCATTTTTTTCTTCTTTTAGGCACTGTGGTTTACAATACTGTTACTGATCAGGTATCATGCATATCCTTTATCTATTTCATACCTATTGCATCCTTTACCTTTACCAGTCTTCATCACATCTCTCTATCAGTCACAATGTTCTCTTCTCTGACATACCTGGCCTCCATCCCTACTTCCAACCTCGTGCCAAGCTTCCAACTAAGGGTCAGTTCTCCTGATGCTAGTTTCTATTGCCTTTTGACATTATTCTTTACTGTGTTTCTTTATATCTTATATATGAGTGAGATCATTCTATAGGACTCAGCACTTTAGATAGCTATATTTTGTCCTGAAATCCCCAGCACTTTGCTTTCCATGGGGATATATGGGAATATTCTCATTGGCCTCATTTCTTCATTTTCTTTCAAATTCTTTTGGCTTCTGGTCCCTCTCCATCATCAGCATTTAATCTGCCCAACATGGTCTCTTTTTTCCTTACCATTCTTTCTCTGTGTTGTCCATAATTTTAGTAAGAATGCACTCTTTTGAGAAAATTGTGTACTCTGGAAGCTCACACTCAGCAGTTATGAACGTCTCAGCACAATTGTGGAAAAAAACAAGTGCATTTTTTGGTTGTTTTGGTTTTTATTTGGGGCACTTTGATTTACAACACCGGTCAAAATAAGGTTTCATAATAAGGCTTCATATACATGATGTTCCAACATCCCACCCTCCACCAGTCTGCTTCCCTCCACCATTGCTTCAGTAATGTTTTTTAAAAAATAAAATGAGATCAACTTGAAACCAAGCAATAGATGAGTTTGGGTTTGTTTTTTTGTTTTTTGTTTTTGTTTTGCTTTTCGTGTTGTTTGGGCCAGCCCCAGGGTTTTTTTTTTAACTTTTTTATACTTATTTTAGCTTTCTGTTTGCATATTTTCATTGCCTTTCTATTCAGGCAAAAATGAGTGAGTGTGGTGGGACATCCTTTGCCATCAAAAAGTCTGCTGCTCACCAGATGCATCCTTGAGCTTCAGCTTCTTCATCTTTAGTTTCCTCTGCTGTAAAAACAGATCAAACATCACTCAGAAAAATCACTTAACTGGGTGCTACACATTTTCAACTTCCCCACTTCCTGCTAACATTTCCCTTCACTTTCCAAATAAACTATCTGTCCTTGAATTCTTGTCTCCAGTCTTCCTTCTAGTATGAAGAAGAGTAGACATTAATATGACTTTGGAGTGACCTTCTTTGCTTAGAGAGCAGTTGCTAAAATGTTTTCTAGGTTTTGTTTGTTTGTTTGTTTTTTAGCATAGGGCAAATGAACATTGAGGAGTTCAACTCAGGCTAAAATGTTTAAGAACTGGTACAGGCAGTTACAAAGGTTATACTTGGTGCCTAGAAAAGATTAACTGTCCTCTCCACACCAAAAAGGAAGCATGATTTGAGGGGAGTTGCTGCCTACGATTCAGGGAGTTAGTTAGCCATGATTTTACCTGTACCCACAATTCCTATCCCAGGCACTTTCATGCAGACAGCCCATTTTCATGTGATGTTTCATAGCAGAAATTTCTGTTTTCCCCCACTGCCCTGGCTTCTGCCCTGAGTTGGCCACCCTACTGGGTGCAAATATGTCTGTATATAAAGCAACAAACTCCATATCCTATAGACACACACACACACACACACACACACACCAATGCATAGAAATTAGCATATGGAAGAAACAGAAGGAAAAAAACCACAAGAGATAGAAACCAACCAACATCAACTGGGGAAGAAAATCCAATATAGCAGAACTAAATAATTTCCCCAAAGAGTTTATAGAACAATTTTTGACAATGCTAACTAAAATAAGAAAAGCAACCAATCGAGAAAATGGAAATTACAGCAAGTAAAGAGATAACATGAAAGAATTTAAGCAGAAATAATGAAGTCAAACAATAGCTGAGGGCCAGGGAGCAAGCCCAGGTGGTAGAGCTCATACTTAGTATGTCCCAGAACCTGTTCGGTTCCATGCCTCATGGTCCCTGAAGTACCACAGACTTGCTTTGGGGGGCTGAGCATCACCAAGCCATGCACCTCACGAAGCCAACACTATTGGGTTGAGTGTCACCAGAAATAGCCCCAGCACCACTGTACACAGCTGTAATTTTTTTTTAATTACAATAGAGAAGCTCAACAGAAATAAGAGATAACTGATAGAATCAGTGAGTTGGAACATGTGACATTGCAAAACACTCAAACAAATCATCAAAGAAGAAAACAGGGCCTTTCTATTATCTGCTGGACCTACAGGCAGTTTTTGAATCAATATTTGACACTTTCCCATTCCTAACCTTTTCTTTCTCCTCAGTTCCCAGCACCGTAAAAGCTTTAGTTCAGGATTTACCCACTGGTGTGACAAAAATCCCTAAATCTGTGATAATCCTCCAGACCATCACCCAGTGACACTGTTCGAAAATAGAATATTGGGGTGCCTGATATTTCTTCCTATTGAGACTCTTGCTTATACTATCCTGTAATTAATGATTTGACTGTTTCTTTAATTCTGTCTTGTTATTCCAATTGACGATCTCCACACCTGGAAACTCAGCTCTTTTTCAGCCCAAATTTTCTTGACAAATATTCTAACTTTCCAAAAAAGTCATAATGAAACTTCTTGTGGCCTGACAGATGCAGGTCTCTCTTTTTGTTCAGTGTTTGTCCCAGAGACCAATTTGCGTGAGTTCTAGGTCTTCTGGAAAGAAAGAGAAAATGATTCCAACCACTGCTTCTGAGGACTTACAGTTAAGGGGAACAGTTGTGGTAGGTCAGAGAGTTCCTGGCCACCAATCCCTCAATGCAGAACTTGACAAGAGTGCAGGAACACTGTGAAAACAGACTGATGATGCAATCACAGGGAGGAGTCTTGGGAGAGAAGAGAAGGCTGAATGGCCAATATTGCTAAGTTTCTCCGAACACTGCTGTGCTATATACTAGCAGTTTCTGAAGAACCGTGACTGTGCATGCATGGAGAGCTTCTACCTTGGACCCATACACACATTAGCACTGCATCTGTGAAGAGTTATACTGAACACGGCAAACATTGCAGCTACAAGTATAACAGGTATATATTGCAACATATTGGACGGGATTCAAATACAGCATTTAAAATAGAAATACAATTGAGCTAATGCAATTTCCAGTTCTGTATGTGTGTGAGCATGCACCCGTGTACAAAATATATTTCTGTTTTCATGACCAAATACTTTATGAGAGAAGATGCTTGCTGATTTTAAAAGCAGTACTCTCTCTGTTCTGTTCACTGCTTTCCAGGAATGAGAACATCAACTACTGAGTTTTAGCTGGGTTTGACCCAATTAACTCAAACAATAAAGATTCTGCTCGCTCTCTCTCTCTCTCTCTCTCTCGCTCTCTCTCTCTGTTTCTGTGTGTGTGTTTTCTTTATATTCTTTATATCATAGACTCAATGAATGGCAAGAAGACTATAATAAAAAGTTCTCTCTGCACAGATGAGCTTTGTTACCATTTTTGTAAAGTGGTGTTCAGTGTCTTCTTTATTTCTGGAATAATAGGATCACAGAACCTATGTATGTATGTATTATAATCGGTTGTTGTATTAGTCAGAATTCTAACAGGAACAGAAGGTATACTAAATCAAGATAATTAAAGACAGTTCAGTAAGAAGCAATTAGCATATTACAAACAAATATTCAGAAATCCAGGAAGGGTAAAGCAGGCTTCTAGAGCTAATGACAGCAGGAAGGCACTATCCCTGGGCCTGAAAAGGTCAGGTGAAATGAGAGTACCAGGACCAAAGGTAGAGAGGGCAGATTGGAGAAAGTCCCCTGACAGAACCTAAAATTTCCAGTTCAGAAACTTCTCTACAACAATCACATAATTTAGCAACTAAAGGAAAGAAGTCCCAAAGTCTCCTTTCTGCTCCCTCCCTTCAGTCTCCTACCGTGCTCTTAAATGGTTGCAGCAAACTGAAACCAAGAGGACAACAGAGGAATGGAGCAGTGGGAAGTGTTACACATTTTCTGTTAAAAAAAAAAAAGGAAAGAAAAGAAAAAAGAAAGAAAATAAACAGTTTAGGTTATGGAGGTCATATGGTCACAAATACTCAGAGGAACAGGTGTAGTGTATAAATAACCACCAGCAATGTTTAAACAAATGACTGTCTCACATGCCATAGTTAGCTGAGCCCAGGTAGAGACCATGTAGGTCAGTCTACCAGGTCACATTGCAACATAGAAAATAGAACAGATCTAGAAGGGAGAACAAAATACTTAGCAACCTGCCTTATTGCTTTTATTTTACCTACATTCAAATCTTTCCTATGTTAATCTTATGTAATATAACTTAATTAGAAAGAGGTGAAAACTAGGCAAATGCAATTCAGCAACTGTGTAAAAAATTAGGGATTTTCTGATCCTAGTCTTTTTATCTATTTTTACTTAATTATCTTACCTCATCATGTTTTAAATATTACTTATAATATTTTTATATTTCACAATCCTTATGGATTTTAATATGTAATATGAGTGGAAATTAACTCAAACTTGAAATAAATGAATGAATTTGTAAGTAATTTACCCTGTAAAAAAAAAGCATCTAGGCACAAGAGATTTTACATATTCAGTAAGAGTCCAATTAAATTAAAAATGAATGAACTTGTAAAAATTGACCCTGTAGCTATAAACATGTATGTGAAAAAAGACATAGGAAAAGTATATTTATCTCAGTATTGCTCTAATAGCAAAAATAATAATACATGAAATTGACCATTCTACTGGGAGATTTCTAAATGAATTAAAGCATATTCACTGAACGGATACTTTTCAGCCATTCTAAAGTTACTCTATAAAAACTGAAATGGAACGGTCTCTAACATATAGTGTTAAATTAAAAAGAATTGCAAATAATATAAAAATAATGCTACTATTTGTGTTATAAATCTGTGTACCATTTTAGCACATATATGCATATATGAATATATCCTATCGCCTATATATGTATTGTACTTGTAGGTCCACATGAATGTGTGGGTATTTAGTAGATGAAACATGATAGGTTATACATACATGCAAGCACTATATGTTTACTTTGGGGTATATTTTTTCTTTCTTAAGATAAACAAGACAATTGAAATACTTGTCCCTAGGAAGGGAAATAAGACATTAGAGGATAGAGTGGTGGGCAAATGTCATTTTACCCCTAAATACTTTTGTATGTCTTACATGGGTTACTTATTAAAATTTATTCATTCAAATAAATTTAATAAGTAGAATGACAGAAGAGCATAAGCTGGAATGTGTATGCATTATATATAGAGGTATATACTTTTTGGATTATATTATCTCTCCTCATTACCTCCTCTGAGGGATCCTCATCATCTGTACACTTCAGAGTATCACACTGCCTCCTTACAATGGATCTCAGGCAATGAACCAGAAAAAATAGAAGTACTTGCTATTCAGGAAGAGCCGTAAGAAGACACAGGCACGTCACAGGGTGAAGCATAAACTCCTTGAAGCAGAAGCTTAGATCTCACATAGAGTCCCAAACTTCAGTACTTTGTACAAGCTGCAACTGATACTGGTACACAATAACTATTGGGCCTCCTATCAAAGGCAATATATCACATGTTGCACTTATCAAAGGAAAAGTTACCAACATTACCTGGTGCCAGAGCAAGAAAGTCTATGTAGTAAGTCTAGGCTGCAATGTAAACTGTATTGCCACTTGGGCCTTAGGGTCCAGCAGATACAATGGTAGCCAATAGGGAACTTAACTAGAATTAGAGTTCGTTTAACTTCCTGTAAAACCCAGTAAGAGGTTTAGAGGGAAAATTCATAGAATTTATAATAGTGAAATGTCTTCTTCTGTAAATAATAATTATAATTTTAAGATGCTATGCTTTTGTAACATGGGAGTTAACTGACTCCAAATAATATTTACTCCTGGGCATCTAATATATTTACCTGACTTAACCTCGGTTGCCCTTACTTCATAACACCCGCCCCCCCAAAGGAGGGTCTCGATGAGGGGACTGGATGGACCCAGGGCAAGCCATAAGCTATCTTGCATTGGAAAGGGACAAGCTAAGCTTATTATACAAGCTTCTTATGTATAATAAGTTAAGAGCACGGTCATGAAACAAACTCTGTTATGACCCAAGAAGAAGTAACTGAATAAGGAAAGAGTAACCTGGCCTGAGGACTATAGTCTCGAATACAGAGAGAGATGTCCCCAGGAAGAGGCAACCTTTAAGCTTAAAATATCTCTTACTGTGTTTATACAAAATGATTAGAAATATTATAATAAGTAAATTTATTATAATTGTTTACATTAATTACAAGCTGAGGAAAGGACAAAGCAATATACCCTAGATGGAATCCTGTCCTTGAGTGGCTCTCCTAGTAGAGTACTGAAACTCAGATGAGATTTTTTTTTCTGGTGGATGTGAATTTTTTTTTAATTGTTTATTAGTGAATCACCGTGAGGTACAGGTACAGACTTACAAACTTTCATGCTTGCGGTTTCAGTCATGCAGTGATCAAGTACCCATCCCTCCATTAGTGCCCATTTTCCACCACCAATGGTCCCAGCATCCCTCCCACCACCCCTACCCCACCCCCTCCACCCCACCACACCTCTGTGACGGACATTTCCTTTTGTTCTGTCTCTCCTTTTGGGTGTTGAGGTTTGCAATAGAGGTATTAAGTGGCCATCATGTTCACTCTATAGTCCATGAGTTAATCTCCTAAAATTTCCCTTGAGGGAATGGCTCTACCTCTGTTTGTTGTTATGACAATGTTAACCCCACTTATGTACCCCCACTTTTCATGATTTCTATATAAATATGCTGTAAAGAGAAAGAAAGGACTAGAAGAGAGAAATAAGGACTAAATGAGAACTAGAGCTACACTGAGGACATTGAAGATTAGAAATATAAGAACTAGATGAGGACTAGGAGGACTCTGAGGATGAGGATGGGGGAACTATGATGACTGGGACTACGATGCAAACAATGACTACAGTTGTGCTGTAAGAGCGAAGATCAGACTACATCAGGAGGAGAGAAAAATAAATTGTTTATAGACCAGCCTGGGACCCTGTTTCTCAGTTCCCTGGTCCTTCATCCTTCCATCTCTGTGGGCCTGGCAGAGGAATGGTTCTTGGACACTGAACCCACAGATGCCTTTCCCTTGAAAATCATACTCCACCAGTGTCTGCTTAACTCACTACTATCCCAGCATTCCTTCCCCTCCCCCATTAAACATCTTATCTATGGATATCAAGTGATCACATTGTCTGAGATTCCCATCAGTAACTTTCCATCATTATCTGGCTCACTCATCAATCCTAAATGCAAGAACACAAAATATCCAGCATCAAACTGTTTTATTCAAGATCAGGCTTAACCTGATCTTAACCTAAAAGAGTTGTCTCAGACCCTCTGCTTGTAAAGAATATGATCCAAAAGGTCTTCTAACCCATTTTGGCACCCAGAGCGGCTTCTTACAAACATGTATTTAGACTGTGAGCTGTACTACGACTATGTGCCACCCGAGGAGGGATTTTCCCTCTCCACCCTGTTTTTCTGCACAGAAAATGGCGGTGGTGGCATCATCCACGTGGCGAGAGCCACCCCCTAAGACTTCCACCCAGAGATAGGAACTTTGCAATGCTGTGGCTCATAGGTGATCATGGGATGGGGGCAGTACCGGCACGCCCTTGGCCCAGATAAGATCCGGAGCTGCTGCTCTCGAAACAGACCTTCTGCTTGTAAAGAATATGATCCAAGAGGTCTTCTAACCCATTTTGGCACCCAGAGCGGCTTCTTACAGACATGCATCTAGACTGTGAACTGAACTAAAATATCAGAATTCCAAAACCGCGCGGCCGCGCAAGCTCATAGAATCTTCATTCTCAGCAATGAAAAGAAAGTATTCAATGATGCCTTTTCAGCAGGTCTGATTTGGGGGGAAAATTCCAAACAATAATAGTGAGTTCTCTATTGAAATATTGAATGTATTCAAAGTATAGAGAATAAAATGAAGATCATTAGCTACTTATGTGGGGGCTGGGTGGGAGGGGGGTGTATTGGGGTTCTTGGTGGTGGAACATATGCACTGGTGAAGGAATGAGGGTTCAATCATTGTATGACTGAGACTTAAACCTGAAAGCTTTGTATTTTTTTTTCCTCACGGTGATTCAATATAATAATAAAAAAAGAAGAGTTGTCTCTCTCCCTTGATCATTGTTTATCCCTCAATCCATATCTACAACCCCATGAAAGTTTCTCATGATCATTCGAGGAAGATGAAACTAAGATCTAGTTTGCAGACAGTCGCTACAATATTCTGGCACAAGCCTAAAGGAAGTATTACTTATTAACTATGAATTTTATGTGTGAAAAATATTGAAGAGTTCATCCGTGGGCAAAACTTCAGTATATATGATTATTTGCTTTGTGTGGCCCAAGATACAATGAAAGGGATTAACCTATCCAGATTCTTGGGCAACGCTAATGGCTTTACCATGTGGTGTTGGTATTGAAAAATCAGGAATACTAGTGACAAAAGGTTTAAAGATAAAATTCTAACATATACAGTATAGCAAATGCAGAAGCAGCTTCAAAGATACCACATGTAAGAGGGCTATCAGCAGGAATGGTGGAAAATGGACCTCTGAAAATATGTGTCGCCATAAAAGCAAAGAAAACATCAATAAAATTTAGTTTTTGGGTAGCCAGCCCTAGAGCTTTTGAACTTGCCCTATTTCCACCCTCTCCAACCTGGTTTCTTAGTAGCCTGGAAAGATACAATTTCACAGTCATAGTGAAAACTAGCGGTCTAGCAGCCATCCCAGAGAGCAAAAAGTAAATAGACTTGGAGCTCTTCAAAATCACCACTACAGAAAACTGTCATTACTTGACCTTTCTGACAACCTCCTGGTCACTGTAATGGTTCTTTATGTGATTTGATTCAGAACCCATTCAATGTGAACAAACTTTTCCTCAGGGACATTTGTCTAAAATATTTTACTTGCCTGATGTGGCAAGTAAGTGATTTGGAAACAACCGCTAGGCTAGAGCTGTTACCAACTGGATTCCATGGGACATCAAAAGAACACCTGGCTGCCCACCTACGAGATGGTCAGACATTTTTGTCAAGACCCTGAATGAATGGTTTGAGGCCCTTCATGTTCCTAGAGCAAGCAGACGCCATTGGGCTACACTAGCACGTGACAGGAACCAATGGAGGCTTTACTGGCACCCACTTGAGCAAATCAATGAGCAACGGGATGACAAAGTGATACAAGTGATATAAGTGATGTGGCAATAACAGTTATGACAAACTAAAAGCTGACCACGAATTTCAAAAGGAAAAGTAAAATTCACAAAGATCTTTGCAAAGCTCTGACATATTCTTGGGCATCTAGAATCTCATACATGCTCAAGAGCTCTGCAAATACCTAGGGCTGTGCATAAGGCCAGAGAAATCCTGAGAAGACTGTAAGCTCTCACCTATGGCTTATCTTGGGTTTCTTCTCAAACAGTAAGTGAAGGGTGAGGCAAAGCTGTAAATTCCAGCCTGAGGAATGAAGACAAACACCAACATGTACTCAGAATCTTTATGCAAGTGCTAGGAAACTCACTATATCAAAGCATTGAAGTAAATCTTGGAAATTATTAGCCCATGACTAACTTAACAGCAGAGACTTCCCTGTCCCTGTAGAAGTCTGACACTGGGCTTCTTAGAAAAAAATTTCAAAGCATCTTTTGAAATTATTAAAGGATCAAAGGAAGTCATGTGCAAAGAATTAAAATATGAGAATGACATCTCACACAAAATAGATTAATAATAAAGAAAAGGCTTTTTAAAAAATAATAGAAATTCTGTACTTAAGAAATTCAACAACTGAAATAAGCATTTAATTAGAGAATCTCAAATACAGATTTGAGTAAGCAGAAGAAATTATCAGTGAGCATGAAGATAGGTTAATTGAGATAATCCAGTTTGATAAACAGGGAAACAACAAGAGTGATAAATAGTAATAAAGCTTCAGATGGTGTTGCATCATCAGGTATTAACTATGAAAATGTGTATTTCCATGGATCCCCCATTTGGAATAATTTTCCTCTTGAAAGATTAAATATATAAATGGATGATGGTCAAACAACAAATGTTAGACAACAAATGGAAAAGAACTCTCACAACATCTACAGCACCTAGTCCAGAAAGTCAGGCCACAACCTCTGTAGCAATCAGCTCAGACATTCACGCCTTAGTAACGACTTGCATCTTAAATCTTTGCAACCAGTTCCAAATTAGGAAGAACCAGTAAAATCCCACAATGCTCCCAACAACAGGCATATAATATAACCCAGTTATGGTTCTCCTACTTCCAGATTCCCCAGAGCAATCCACCTTCATTCAGGTCATACTTGCAAGCTTCCTTTTTAAAAACTAAATTCTCCTATTCCCTGCTTGCCTCTTAGTTTGTGCCAAACACAAGCGATAGTGATGGAACCTCTTGGTTAGAGCAAATATGGGAAATGACCTCTCTTTGTTCTCATTTAGGTGCTCTTTTATTTTCATCTCATTACCACTGCGGATTCTGCCAGTTTCAACTTCGGCACCTTCAGGATGCTGCTGGGTGACGCTTCTAGGATCTGTTCCCACGGCCTAGTAGGACACACTTTTATTGGAATGCAACAGCTGCTTCTGCTTCATATGCTTTCTGCATGTGAGGGCTAAATGTCTGGTTTTTCCACGTCCCTCTAGTCTCATCAGAAGCTTCAGCCCAGATAAAAGCAATTAAATTTGCTTTGTAAAGGGATCCCAAGTCTTCCCTATTGATTATAGGATGAGAACTCCTTGCTGGCTTGTTGCTATTTTTCTCTTTACTTTCATATTACTTTTCTGGCTCAGACAAATGTCTAACTTACTCCTCTGGAGTGTGTCTTTTGGAATCCCCTGGGGTATCTGATATGGAGTCAAGAAATAAACAGTTTTCTGAAAGATACAATTTTCAAACACATCTTGTCTATCTCTACTTTCCCGAGTTGTCCAATCTCACTCTGGAGGCATGACCTCATTGGATCAATAGTCAACCCAAGACTGACCTCGTTTATTTTTATCTTGCCTCGCCTCTTATAGAAGCTCTTGTTTTGCCCTGTGTCTTCCCTTGGGGAGACCTATTTTCTATAAGTATCCCTGGAAGCTCCCTCAGGTGATTCCTGCCTCGCCATCTACAAATACTACACCACCTCCAATTCACAGCTCAAGGCCTTCATTGTTTTATCCTGGCTCCTTGGGCCTCCTCACTCACATCTGTCCAAAGATTATGGATGCTTGTCTCAGTCCCCAAGGACTCCCTATCCAATTGTTCTTATTAGAGAACTATCTTCACTTTTACCGAGCTCTTTCTCTTTCTCTCTTGAACAGTTCCTTAATTCAGGAACTCTGGTGGAATAATTTCTATGCCAAACCTGAGACAAATTCCTTTTTCTCCTCTTAAAACAGTTGAATAGCAATGTCTTCATTCAGAAGTAGTTAAGGGCTGGGAAAATGGTTCAAAGGGCTGGGTATCACGCTCTGCATATGGAAACCCTGGTTTTGATCCCCAGCACTGAACACTATGGTATATCCCCTCCCCTCCGCCCCCCACAAAAATAGTGAGTAGTTAAATGAATGAGGTTTTCCTAACCATTTCTAATTTGGCCTCCAATATCTCATATTTCATTCATAGAGCTGCCTAAACTATATGCTAAGAACCCATCCTACTGAAAAAATATTCCCTTTTCTCCTTAAGTTGCCATCTTCCTTTTTATCCTCTTCTACTTGTTACCATTTTGATAGTAAGATCAGTGTGTTATTCAAATAAACTTCTTAAGAAATATACACCACACCCAAGTATATTTACAGAAATAACTATTAAATGTATGTATTTAAACCACAAAAGTTAACAAATGAATAATTTTTTTACTTTCTTTAGGAAACCTGATTCCTAAAAAGTGTTATGTACCTTTGCAGCTCTTTTCTTTGAACATACAATAATTTAATTTTCTTCAACCAAAATAAATGTTTTCTTTTTATTTATTGACGATCTGCTTTTATATTTATGGTGGATGCCTATAGCCTGACTCTAAAACCTAAACGGAGAGAGAGAGATCTACCTTCATGGAATGACAAAACAGAGCCTCCCATATACCTTCCTGTCTCTGACTATGACCCTGAGATTAGGAAGGAAAGAGAAAGAGTAAGATCAATTCATTCTCCAATCAACTCAAACCCTCCCTATCTTCACATGCTTGTGGGGTTTTATCCCAGTCTTGTCATTTGACTGTCTGATGTTGGAATTCAATCTGGGCCTGACCCCTTCCCTGGGTCCACAATGCCTTGGGTGTGTTATATACACCAAAACTAGGACCCTTCAGCAATACTTTTCCTCCTGAAAACAAGAATCTCCCAAGTGTCTACTCAGTAGTCAGATGCCACCCACTCCCACCCCATCCCTGCCTCTCCTTCCATACAGTTCAGTGTTCCAGTTCTGTCACAGGATAAAGTGGTGCAGGAGTAGTGAGATCATAACATCTTAACTATCATTGCTATCTGGTTGCATCATAACCGCATGTGACATAATATTATTGCATATTTTAATTATCCTATGCATATTATATAGGATAACATATATAATCTTATATATAACATTTTATTATAATATTTTTCTACTGAAATATGATCAACATGGGAACTGAATTTTATATTTTGGAGAGGGTTGGTTTGGGCCACACCCAGCAGTGCTCAGGGGCTATTTCTGGCTCTGTGCTCAGGAGTGACCTCTGGCAGAACTTGGGAGACCATATGTAGTACTTGTGATCTAACAGGGGTCAGCCACATGCAAAGCAAGCATCTTAACCTCTGGACTATTTTTATGGTCTCAGTTTTGTCTGTAGTATGCATAGTATTCTCTGGACCTGGTAGCCTAAGTGCTTTAGCATATATTTGTTGAATTATTATGTGAACTTGAATGTGTTAAAAGGTTTAAGGCTCAGTTTTTAACTCTGTAGAGTGGGATGATAAAAAGGAGAACAAGTTGTGCTGCGGATGCTGAGAATTACCAATATGAAAAAGTTGGCACACGGTCTTTAATCTAGAGCAAGGGCTGAATTCTTATTCCCAGTACACACTGACAGAGCAACTCCTCTAAAATGTCCCTCAGAAGCCTATTAGACTCCACATAACCCAAATCATATTCACTACCTAGCCACTTGTTCATTATCTGAATCTGCAAAGATTATCCTTATTTTCTGCTCCCATATTATATTTTCCATATACATTCCCATTAGATAACGAGACAAATGCATCAGTATGTCTCAAACCAACTTCTTAGGCTGACTGACTGGCCACACCCATCTTCTCTCCATCTCCTATTGCATAGAATAGTAGAAATCGTCATTTCCACAGTCTTTGCCATATTGAAGAGTTATTGACTTACATCCCCCCATACACAAGCTACCCAAAGTCCACTCACTTATCTTACTTCTTTTTAAGGAAACTAGCACAATGTCTGTGATTATTCATCAGTAATTCATCAGTAGATCCTCAGAAAAGAATGCTAAGAAATAAAAGCTCTGTAGGTAACATTGCAGGGAAACTGCCAGCCTTCCATTTTCATCTTCATTTCCCCTGTTTACCTCTGTTTTGAAAGCTATAAAAGCCCAAGCATGATTTCTCAGGCTTCCTTGCAATTATGTGTGGCTTTGTGACAGTTGTTTCCTACGAGGCAAAAGCAGAGAGCAGGCTGATGCCAATTCTTCCCTTTATCAATCCTTCCTGTCTGTTATGGACTGAATGAAAACGTTTTGTTCCCCCACCAAATGAACATGTTCAAGTGCCAAGCCTCAGTAAGATGTCAGGAAGTAAGGCTTTGGGGAGTTAATTCGGTTATATGAAGGTATGAGTGTGGGACCCTCTGATTTGAGTGCCCTTACAAAAAGGAATACCAGAGAATTTGTTTTCCCTCTCTCTGAAAATTGAGGACACAGCTGAAGACATAGTCACAATCCAGGAGAAGACTCTTACCAGGAGGAAAATCAGGAAACATCTTTTACCAGTGGATTTTTCTATTCCTTCCTTTCTGCGCTTGTTGAAGCTAATAGCCTCTTTGAGAAGCCTCTGACAGAGAATTATTCTTGGCTAAAAAGAGTCAGTAGGTAGAGAGTGCTTAGAAGTTGATACAATACAGGAAGGAGAAGCACCATGGTAGGTTACTAATTAACAAGTAGTTTAAAAATAAAGAAAGAAGCGTTGGGGTAAGAGATAGTACAGGATAAGGTACTTGCTTTGCCTGAAGCTGATCCCAGTTTGATCCCCTACACTGTCTACGGTTCCTTAAGCTCCATCAGGAGTGACCCCTGAGCATAGAACCAGAAATAGGTTCTGAGCACTGTAAATATGGCCCACCCTCTCCTCAACCCTCTTCCCCAAAAGAAACCTATCTGGCAGGAAACCATTTTTGCTACTGAACTCCCACAAGGTTCAGGGCCACGCTGTTTGAGACTATTGGCCTACACTTGATTTCTTCCCCTCCCTAATCTAACTTCCTCTACACTCTATAAAGATATTCTTGAAAATAAGTACTCTAAGAGCAGAGAGTCTCTTGCCTGTGCGCCTGGCTGTCTTCCTCAGAGGGGGTGGGCTCCAGCTTCTCTCCCCACCTCGAGCAGAGCTCCTGCGGCCAAAGATCTCTGGAGCCTAGCCACAGGCATGCTCAAAGCCCCTCTCCACACATTCAGACGAGCCTCACGCATGAAGGTACCAGCAGAGGAACCCAGGTGTGTGGGACCCGGGGCTGAGACCTCCAAGCCTGCTCGGACTGGGCCTCTTCCACCCAGATTTCCCATTTACCAGTAGCTAGGCGGTCACATCCAGGTACTGCCCCTGGCACCATGTAATCCCACCAGTGGCCAACATCCAGAGACTATAAAACCAAGCTCCCAGACATCTTATAGCCTAGTTCTCCCTGTGGGAGAACCTGGCAAGCTACCGAGAGTTTCCTGCCCACATGGGAGAGCCTCGCAAACTCCCCATGGTGTATTCATATACCAAAACCAGTAACAATGATGAGTCTCATTCCCCTGACCTTGAAAGAGCCTCCAATGCGGCACCATTGGAAAGGATGAGTAAAGAAAGGCTTCTAAAATCTCAGAACTAGGGTGAATGGAAATGTTACTGAGACCTCTCGAGAAATTCGATGATCAACAGGATGATGATGATGATGATGATGATGATGATGATGAAGTTCTCTCTCAATAAGTCGCAGATACCCAAATCTTTGTCTCAGGCTCTGCTTCTAGGGACCACAATATAAGACATCTACTTAGGAGTGACCTGATTTATGAATGTTCTTCCTAAAAGGAAGAACAGCTATGCCAGCTATGAAATCAAGCCATTAATACTCTGAGCTTACTCACAGTCCCACAGATGAGATCTTGATATTCCTGCATGTTATTGCTTTATGTCAAGTAGAAGTTTGAGTGAAGCCCATGGTCTAGCAGCACTAATGGAAATGTTGGAGGCAGAAATTGATTAATTTCTCATTCCATCTAAGTTGAAGTCATCAGAGATTGCAGAACACAGTTAAGAGATTCTGAGATTTGTACCATTCTGTGAGCAAACTTGGTAAGGAAATATTTATTTGCTTGTTGTATAGGAAAAGGCATCTTCTTGGCTCTCAAATTTCAACTGCACAGAACTGACTCGCCAAACGGCACATAAAACTCCAGATTGCTCCAGGAAGTGTGAGTCTGGAGAAAAGTCAGTGTAAGTTTTCAGATCCGAATGTCTTAAAAGAAACCCACTTTCTATTATAAATGAATATCCCATCAGGAGTAAAAGCCTTGGTGATTGGTGTGTGACAAATAGCCCACTTCTTCAAGCATTCACGACAGGATCATTTTATATAAATTTAACATACATGTTGGTATAATAAATATTGTTCAGAGAGTCAAAAATGAACTGACAGGAAATGAAAAAATAAGGAAGTCAGGCAATAGAGGAAAGGATAGAAATGGGGAAAAAAAAACTACACAAGACACATAAACCAAGCCTGAGTTTTACTAATCAGAATACTAACTGAAGAAAGCATTTTGTAGAATTTACGTGACTGCACACATAGTAAAATTAATTGGGGGAGGAAGACATTCACTGTGGAGCCTGAAAGGAAAGCACCATTTTAGGGCTAGGAAGCCTCCTGGAAGCATTGCTTTGGCTCAAGATTTGCCCCAAAATTGGCCCAGCAGCTTCTTGATCTTCACATCCCAGAATCTGGCAGAGAACTGTCATGAAGCACAGAGTTCAGACACTATTCTTTCCTGAAGAGAGTCAAATAAAGGTAAGAAAAGAAATGAAACTTGTTTGGCAAAGGTGGGTTCTGTTATGTGCTCTTTTTTTCTGTGTACTTGCAATTTGTAAAATCCAAAGGGGTTGTACTGTAAGATTTCTTATTGCTTAGTGAATCTCTTTAAAGTTGTGGTTGAAGACACAAATTCTGAGTTAGATCGATGAAATTCAAGCCCTGTTACTAAATTGTTTGAAGTAAAGTTATTTAACCACTCTAGATCCATTTATCATCTCTCTTATTCTCAACTCTAAGTGAGAACATTAGCAATACCTAGTTCATGAAGGGTACTGGGAGGATACATGAGTTAATATATATCAAGTGAGAATAGTATCTGATACAGAGTGAGTTTCTCTACACACCCTAATGTTATCATGAGTCTTTATTCCAGGAGAAAGTGGAAGGTACATAGCTGAATTTAAGAACTGGATTTTGGTTCCTTGGTTGATGGTTAGCCTTTAATGGAGACAATAGCTTACTCAGAGGTGGCAAAGCATCATCGGTCAGCAAACTTTATCAGTTATATGGGTTGACACATGAATAAAAACAGCTAGTTAAGCTGGTTCATCATACTCATATAGCCAGGCACTCCGATATATAATTTTCCAATGAGATTTTTTCCCTTTTTTGCATTTCTCTAAGGCCACAGACTCCTTCCAATTCCTGATCAGCCATCTTGCACATAACCGTATTTAGTCCAAAGGAACGGGGTATTTAAAACCCATCACTACTTAAAGATCAATTCAGAAAGCCACCAGACTCCACATTTCTGTGTGAGAACTACAGTACAGTTTGATGACTATGCATCAGTCATGTATCAGGGTATCCCATAAACATAAGGTCATTTGGTGATGGAGAGTGATTATAGTTGGGGCTCTTGCCTGCACATGGTCAATCCGTTTGATTCCCTGCACCACTTATAGTCCCCAAGCACTTACAGGAAGGATCCCTCAGTGCAGAGCCAGGACTAAGTCCTAAGCACAGCTGGGTGTGGCACAAAACCCCTCATGTAGTTCTCATAGCCACCCTCTAATGCCATTATCGCCCTTTTACATTTTTATGCCTTTTCTAATTATAAGCATGAATTGTAGCAAAACTATTACAGCATCACTTCTATTGAATTATTTTTGGTTAAAGTCAATATTCAAATGAAGGCAACTTTCAAAGCGCATGGATCTTGACTGTACTTACAAAGGAGGTGAGGTACACTGGAAGCCTCTAAGTTACAGAGTTTTAGTTAAGAGACCTTATCTTTCAGGTACTTCGTTCAAATCAAATCTAATCAAATCAGAGAAACAAATCAACCCAGGGTCCAACCCAGTTCAGTTAATCTGAGCGGAGAGCAGAAAGTTTCACAAAACACTAACACAGTCTCAAAAGAAACATTCTTTCATCTGGAACTGTGTGGTAGAGATCAGTTCTTACAAATAAGAATGTGAGCTGGGGCGACAACAAAAAATAGATCAATGACATTAACACCCAGGAAAGTTAATGCTAAGCTCTGTGATTCTGAATATAAAATATAATAAATCCAACAAAGAATATGATCAATGTGACCTAAAATTTTCAAGGAAAATTTATTTTATTGCTAAGGGTTTTTTTTTGGTTGTTTGTTGGTTTTTATGGTGTGTGTAACCTGGATTTAAAGTAGATTCATTCGGGGGGGGGGGCAGAGCGATAGCACAGCAGGTAGGGCGTTTGCCTTGCACGCGGCCGACCCGGGTTCGATCCCCGGCATCCCATATGGTCCCCCAGCACCGCCAGGAGTAATTCCTGAGTGCAAAGCCAGGAGTAACCCCTGAGCATCGCTGGGTGTGACCCAAAAAGCAAAAAAAATAAAAAAATAAAGTAGATTCATTCTAGTTTAAATTAGCAGATTTAAAGTAGAATAAAGAGAGAAGAAATATGTTCTGTGTGAAGCAATGACCGTGGAGGTGGAAAGTAGCAGTAACCATAAAGAAGATAATAAAAAACCAAATTGTGAAGTGTGCTAGTGACAAAAGTAGTTACCATTTGGGCTGGAGCAGCACAGCCTTGCACGCAGCCAACCCAGGTTCGAGCCCCAGCAGCCCATATGGTAACCCAACTACTGTCAGGAGTAATTCCTGAGTGCAGAGTCAGGAGTAACCCCTGAGATTCACCAGGTGTGACTCAAAAAGAGAAAGAAAGAAAGAAAGAAAGAAAGAAAGAAAGAAAGAAAGAAAGAAAGAAAGAAAGAAAGAAAGAAAGAAGAGAAAGAAAGAAAGAAAGAAAGAAAGAAAGAAAGAAAGAAAGAGAGAGAGAGAGAGAGAAGAGAGAGAAAGAAAGAAAGAAAGAAGAAAGAAAGAAGAAAGAAAGAAAGAAAGAAAGAAAGAAAGAAAGAAAGAAAGAAAGAAAGAGAGAAAGAGAGAGAAAGAAAGAGAGAGAGAAAGAAAGAGAGAGAGAGAAAAAGAAAGAAAGAAAGAAAGAAAAGAAAGAAAGAAAGAAAGAAAGAAAGAAAGAAAGAAAGAAAGAAAAGAAAGAAAGAAAGAAAGAAAGAAAGAAAGAAAGAAAGAAGAAAGAGAGAAAGAGAGAGAAAGAAGAGAGAGAGAAGAAAGAGAGAGAGAGAAAAAGAAAGAAAGAAAGAAAGAAAGAAAAGAAGAAAGAAGAAAGAAAAGAAAGAAAGAAAGAAAGAAAGAAGAGAGAGAGGAAAGAAGGGAGGGAGGGAGGAAGAAAGAAAGAAAGAAAGAAAGAAAGAAAGAAAGAAAGAAAGAAAGAAAGAAAGAAAGAAAGAAAGAAAGAAAGAAAGAAAAAGAAGAAAGAAAGAAAGAAGAAAAGAAAAGAGAGAAAGAGGGAGGGAGGGAGGGAGAGGGAGGGAGGGAGGGGAGAGGGAGGAGAGAAAGAAAGAAAGAAAAAGAAAGAAGAAGAAGAAAGAAGAAAAGAAAGAAGAAAGAAAGAAAGAAAGAAAGAAAGAAAGAAAGAAAGAAAGAAGAAGAAGAAGAAAGAAGAAGAAGAAGAAGAAAGAAAGAAAGAACACTAGCCTCATGACTAATTTGATTAACCATTTCCCTTCTCTTCCTTCACACACAGTTTGCCTTGAGGGGCCGGAGCGCTAGCACACCGCGGGTAGGGCGTTTGCCTTGCACGCGGCTGGCCCGGGTTCGATCCCCCGGCATCCCATATGGTCCCCCAAGCACTGCCAGGAGTAATTCCTGAGTGCAAAGCCAGGAGTAACCCCTGAGCATCGCTGGATGTGACGCAAAAAGCAAAAAAAAAAAAAAGATTTGACTTGAACATTAGGCCTGTGGCTTTGTCTTTATGGTCGTGTTTGATATTGTATTCCTTTTCTCTTGCTACCACATCAATTTATAACAAACTCAGTGGCTTAAAATAACAGAATTGTTACTTAACTTCTGTATTGCCTGAAGTTCTGTAGGTCAAAATCTGGATGGGTTTAATTGTTTCCTTTGCTCTAGTTCTTATCAAACCAAGCCAAGATTATTCAAGTCTGGACTTTCATTCATTGTAAGTCTGCCAGGATGAATCTTGGTTAGGGAGTTTGCTGGTTTCAATTTTTTGCTGCTATTAGTCTAAAATCTTCATTTCCTGCTGACTGGCAGCTGGGTGACTCTTTCTGCTGTATTCTCTGTCATGTCACCCCTTCTGCAGAGCAGGAATGGCATCTTGATTCCTCAAAATTCAAATTCTCTCCTGTTCTTATTGCATCCCTTGATCACTAACCTAAGAAAGTTCTCTGTGGGTTCAAGTGATATGTTTGGGTCTATACAGAAAACTTAAGATATTCTTCTTATATTAAAGTCTTAGTCTTATTTACACTTGGAAATTCTTTTTGCCATGTAATTTAGCATTCATAAGTTACAGAGACTCCAGTGGGAAGGTCTCTTTGGCATTCTAACAATTGAAGTTCTAAATCTCTTACATTTTCATAACAATTTTTAGAATCAGCATGTCCGTTTTCACACACACAAAAAGTTCTTAATATAATCATATTTTTGTGAGAAAGGGGTGGGCTGGAGTGATAGCACAGTGGGTGAGGCGTTTGCCTTGCACAAGGGCGACCCAGGTTCGATTCCTCCGCCCCTCTCAGATAGCCTGGCAAGCTACCGAGAGTATCTCACCTGCACGGCAGAGTCTGGCAAGCTACCCGTGATGTATTTGATATGCCAAAAACAGTAACAATAAGTCTCACAATGGAGATGTTACTGAGCAAATTGATGAGGAACAGGATGACAGTGACAGTGAGCAAAGAGGCGTGTGTATTTAATGTATACAGGTTATTGTGTTAAGAACAAATTTAGTTTTGATTGGAATTGCATTAAACTTACAGTTCAGTTTGATGGATCAATATTGACATCTTAACAATATTGAATCTTCCAGTCGGTGAGCATAATATGTACGTATATATATTACCTATTATATATTATCTTTTATATATTATGTATGTATATATGTTATCTATATATATTATACTAGCACACGACAGGAACAAATAGAGACGTTACTGGTGCCCACTCGAGCAAATCGAGGATCAACGGGATGACAAGTGACAAGCGATATACATGTTATATATATATTATATATATATCCTTCCACTTATTTGGGGTTTTTTAGTATTATATTTGTTTTGCTCTACTAGTGACATTTTAGATATTTGTTAGATCTAATGGCTATTTGATAATTTTGGTGCTTTTATAAGTGTCTAACAATCATGTGTTAGACAACTTGTATTGGCTAGTATTTATCACAGCACTAGATATTTGGTGAACGAATGAATGAATTTCTCCTACATGGACTTTTTATGACCTTGGCCTTTAGTATTCTTTTTTATAGCTTTTTATATAGAATGTATATATACGAATATTTGTTCCCTTCCAGACTGTGAGCATTGTGCTTGAGATATATCTGTTTCATCTTTATACATTAGTATATGACATGTTGCAGAACCCATCAAAGTATTCTGTGGGCCATAAAAATTAGTGACCTGATGGCTCCATGGGACCAGGAGTGGAGGTACTCTGCCCGCTTTCCCCAGTCTCCGGCAACCCAGGGGTCACACCCATAAACCACCTCATGCTGGCTGCCAGATAATCTCATTATCAGCCACTGTCCAGATCACACAGCTGCTTCTCCCAAAAGGGAACATAACTTGAGGCCCCCATAACCATGCCACCAGACTCTGTGACAGACTGGTTCACACAGGGCACCCCACAGGGGGGGCTAGTTGAGGGCCCTCCCCACCCCAAGGGACCCAGCTCTGGCAGCCAAAAACCTCCACAACCCAACCACCACCACAGTTGTGTGGTGGTCACTCCCCACGCATTCAGGCCGAGCCTCAAATATGAGTAAATATATTCCTGGACTGCGCAGCCAGTGTTTCGGACACACGACACATCATAAAACATTCCTTGCCCATTCTCTATAATTACCATACCACATTTGATGGGGTTAAGATAGTAGGCAACAAATCATAGAGGGAAATATATATATGTATATGCATATGTACATATTTTCAGATATATATATCAAAGCTCACACCACCCAAACTTTAACAACATATTAGTGATATCCTATAGAATGGCTTAATAGCTCCTGCCAAAATAGAACAATCTTCACACTGTTTCCTATATGAACACTTTTGTAAGCATGTTCAGCAGTTCTTCATAACAGACAATACGAAATATATTATTTCGGTTGCGTTTTGAGAGAGGGATTAAGGTTTGGGATGGAAACATCCCGAATTTGGTGGTGGGAAGGTGTAATGGTGGTGGAATTGGTGTTTTAATATTGAATGTACTCAAACTTTGTGAACTAACTTATAAAATTAAAAAATTTTTTTAAAAAGTAATGTGGAGTTCATGCCCAATTCAATCAGCCTAACCAATGGCTGAATAGATAGCAGTGCTCTTACATTATAAAAAAAAAATTAGTGACCTGAAATACTTAAACTCATCATGACTTACACTCTCAATTTCTACCTATCATAATCGTATAAAAAATTCTCTTGTTCTAGGAAAGCCTCTTTAACAAATGGGGCTGGCACAACTGGACAACCACATGCAAAAAAATGGGCTTAGACCTTGACCTGACACCATGCACAAAAGTCAGATCAAAATGAATTAAAGACCTCAACATTAGACCACAAACCATAAGGTACATTGAAGACAAGGTCGGCAAAACCCTCCACGATATTGAAGATAAAGGTATCTTCAAAGGCGACACGGAACTAAGCAATCTAGTAAAACCAGAGATCAACAAATGGGACTACATTACACTAAAAAGCTTCTGCACTGGAAAAGATACAGTGACCAGAATACAAAGATTATCCACAGAATGGGAAAGGATATTTACACAATACCCATCAGATAAGGGGTTGATATCAATGGTATATAAAGCAGTGGTTGAACTCTACAAGAAGAAAACATCCAACCCCATCAAAAAATGGGGCCAAGAAATGAACAGAAACTTCACCAAGGAAGAAATATGAATGGCCAAAAGGCACATGAAAAAATGCTCTACATCACTAATCATCAGAGAGATGCAGATCAAAACAACCACGAGATACCACCTCACACCACAGAGACTAGCACACATCCAAAAGAACAAAAGCAACCGCTGTTGGAGAGGATGTGGGGAGAAAGGGACCCTTCTACACTGCTGGTGGGAATGCCGACTGGTTCAGCCCTTCTGGAAAACAATATGGACGATTCTCAAAAAATTAGAAATTGAGCTCCCATTTGACCCAGCTAGGAATATGCTGGGAATATGTCCCAGAGAGGCAAAAAAGTATAATCGAAATGGCATCTGCACATGTATGTTCATCGCAGCACTGTTTACAATATCCAGAATCTGGAAAAAACCCGAATTCCCTAGAACGGATGACTGGTTGAGGAAACTTTGGTACATCTATACAATGGAATACTATGCAGCTGTTAGAAAAAAGGAGGTCATGAATTTTTTATTTAAGTGGATCGGCATGAAAAGTTTCATGCTAAGTGAAATGAGTCAGAAAGAGAGAGACAGACATAGAAAGATTGCACTCATCTATGGCATATAGAATAACAGAGTGGGAGACTAACACCCAAGAATTGTAGAAACAAGTACCAGGAGGTTGACTCCATGGCTTGGAGGCTGGCCTCACATTCTGGGGAAAGGGCAACTCAGAGAAGGGATCACCAACTATAATGTAGTCGAAGGCCATGCGGGAGAAGGGAGTTGCGGGCTGAATGAGGGCTAGAGACTGAGCACAGTGGCCACTCAACACCTTTATTGCAAACCACAACAGCTAATTAGAGGGAGAGAACAGAAGGAATGCCCTGCCACAGTGACAGGGTGGGGTGGGGGGAGATGGGATTGGGGAGGATGAGAGGGATGCTGGGTTTACTGGTGGTGGAGTATGGGCACTGGTGAAGGGATGGGTTCCCGAACTTTGTATGAGGGAAGCATAAGCACAAATGTGTATAAATCCATAACTGTACCTTCATGGTGATTCATTAATTAAAAATAAATAAATAAATAAATAATTCTCTTGTTCTATATATTATTGGTACATGATCTTGTGAAACACATGTGGTCCATAGTAATCTAGTTTGGGGAGTTTAAGCACTAGATTTTTTAAATTATGTCATTAAATCAGAAAGCTGTAGACCTGGTCCACGTGCTTTGGAACTGCTCAGGAACTTAGTTTTCTGAATTACATTTGGTATCAGGTCATTAGCATCTTTAAAAACCATAAAGGAAAATAAGCCTATGGAATTTCATTTGTGGACTAATTAGTTGACTAATGAAATAATATTGAGAATAAGATTCTCCATGTCATAAGATACCTCTTTAATGAAGATGAAAAGGGAGAACAATCTCTTCCAATCTGAAAATTTTTTTGTATTTTTAGCAACTGTATAATTTACATATTTTTTGTTTCCCATTTGGGGTTGACTACTACTAAAATCTGCTGGTGAGTGGCCAAAATTGTGGCAAACTATGATATGAATCTAGGGTTTAAGAACTGAGTTCACTTGAGTGTTGAAAGTAGGTAAAGAAAGTAGATAAAGTAGGGGCTGGAGCAATAGCACAGCGGGTAGGGCGTTTGCCTTGCACACGGCCGACCCGGGTTCGATTCCCAGCATCCCATATGGTCCCCTGAGCACCGCCAGGAGTAACTCCTGAGTGCAGAGCCAGGAGTAACCCCTGTGCATCGATTGCCAGGTGTGACCAAAAAGCAAAAAAAAAAAAAAAAAAAGGTAGATAGAGTATTGCAAACCATAAGGATCAGGAGGAAGAGGAGGAGGAGGAGGAGAAGGAAGAATAAAAGTGCCTGTCAAAGGGGTGGGGGTGGGGAGCAGGAAGGAAGGAAGGAAACTGGGGACAATGGTGGTATGATGTAGCACTGTCACTATCTTCCTGTTGTTCATCGATTTGTTCCAGCGGCTACCAGTAACATCTCCATTGTAAGACTTGTTACTGTTTTTGGCATATCGAAAACGCCACGGGTAGCTTGCCAAGCTCTGCCGTGGGGGCGAAATACTCTTGGTAGCTTTCCGGGCTCTCAGAGAGGGATGGAGGAATCAAACCCGAGTTGGCCTCTTGCAAGACAAATGCCCTACCCACTGTGCTATCGCTCCAGCAGTGAGTTCACTCATAGGACGCAAAGTGAAAGAGATTTCCTTCATGTAGGGTAAGAACTCTAGAGTACTGATGTTAGGCTTGTTTCAATCATGTCTATATAAACAGTATCTATATATTACATGGAGAATGCTATGTAACACAGTAAAGTACTCTAAAAATAGTGTTCAGTACAGATTGCAATAAAGACATAAAGAAAGCTTTTTTTGGTAAGGCAAGATCGTTTTTATTGAACCTTATTTAGAAGGATGTAAGGGGAGAGAAATACATATTTAAGAGAGGTCTCAGGTTTCTCTGGAGGGAAACAGGCAACAAAGATGAGTGTGTAAACAACAAAGGGTAGCGACACTCTATCTCTTCCACCGCTAGCGTTCGGTAGTCACACGCCACTTCCCCCACTCTGGGGAGGTCGATGGCGAGGGGCAGGCAAAGGAAGAAAGGAGGGTCAGGCTGGTTGGTCTCAGTTGCACTGTATTACATTCCCATCTCCATTCTCCTCTGATTCTCTTCCTGCTTCTCCCTCCCCCATGCTACTTCATTCTCCTCGATCTCTCATCAATCTCCTTCTGCCTCATTCTCCTTCTCCTCTGGCTCTGGATCTAAATCCCTCAGCCCCCTCCTACCATCTAGTTAAATCCCAAAACATGAGGGGTTGGGGCTTACACACAGGTGTGGCCACAATCAATAGGGTGAAAGTTCTTCCCTCAGGGGATGCTGCTTCAAAGGGCAGATTCTCATACAGCAAGATGACCCGCTTAAGGGTGAAATGCCATCTAGGGGGGCATTTCTCCTTTCCTTAGTCTGACAATAATCTAAACATACATCTAAGTCTACTTCTTAATATTATTCATTTTGTATGGACACAGTAAGGGATACATTAAGCTTATAGAATTGCTCTCCTAGAGCCATCTTGATCTCAGACTACAGTGCTCAGGCCAGATTAGTCTTTCCTATCCCTAGCAGGGTCCTTATCTCATTGTTACTTTTGGATCATGACAGCATTGGTCCATGATCAAAATCTCAACTTATAGCTGAGCATCGTGGCGCTTTGGCCTGGCCCATTTCGATGCCAGGGTAGCTCACAGCTTGCCCTGGGTCCATTCAGTCCCTCATCAGAACCCTGCTTTTGGGGTGCTAGGAATTGAGGCTTAAGTCAAGAAAGCAGATGCCTGGGAATGAATGCTATTCAAAGCCAATTAAATCCCAAGTTACATAAACATAGTATTAACCACCTTCCTGTGTCTATATAAAAAGGACATTGCTTTAAAGTAAACTATTCAAAAGACACAAAGAGAGGAGAAAGGCAGTATTTCACTAGTGCATATAAAATCATAGATTTCTGAGGAATCTGACCTTACAAGTTAGCAGAGTCTGATTAGGGAGGAAAGGTGATAGACTGGTTGGGGAAGAAAGCATAGAAAGGAGTTTACAGATAAACACAGTGTAATGGAAGTGCCTCAGGAGCACTGTGATGGGTGTATCCCAATAAACCTAAGCTCTCTGTAACAAGGGAGAAAGGACAAACCAATGATATCCTATAGGTGAGCAAGCAAGATATATGTCCAAGAGAGAACATGAATTTGGAAAACAAGCCTAATTATGAAAAAAATTATGTGACATTTTCCCTCACATTGCACTTTTAATTGAATCACATGAGATGACTGCAAAGTTTTCATGATTGAGTTTCAGTCATAAAATGATCGAACACCCATCCCTCTGCCTTTGCACATTCCCCACCACCAAAGTCCCCACTATCCCCACCGCCACCCCCATCCCAACCCATCCCTGCCTCTGTGGCAGACAGTTTTCTTCTTATTCTCTCTCTACTTTTAGGCATAATGGTTTGCCTAAAATACAGATACTGAGAGGCCATTATGTTTGGTCCTTTATCTAATTTCAGCACACATCGCCCATCCCTGAGTGATCCTTCCAACCATCATTGGCTTAGTGATCCTTTTTCTATCCCAGCTGCCTTTTCCACCAGCTCAGGAGGCAGGCTTCCAACTATGGAGCAATCTTCCTGGCCCTTGTCTCTATTGTCTTGGGTGTTAGTCTCATATTATATAATTTTATATTCCACAAATGAGTGCAGTTATTCTATGTATGTTCCTCTCCTCTGACTCATTTTACTTAGCATGATACTCTCCATATCCATTAACTTATAAGCAAATTTCATGACTTCATCTTTCCCAACAGCTGCATAGTATTCCATTGTGTAGATGTACCAAAGTTTCTTTAGCCAATTGTCTGTTCTTAAGCACTAGAGCTGTTTCCAGATTTTGGCTATTATGAACAGTGCTGCAGTGATTTTTAACGTACTGTTGGTTTTGTTAAAAGCCATTGCACTAGTTGAACTCCACAAGAAGAAAACTGCCAACCCAATCAAAAAATGGGGTGATGAAATGAACAGAAACTTTCCCAAAGAAGAAATCCGAATGACTGAGAGGCACATGAGAAAATGTTCAACATCACTAATCATCAGGGAGATGCAGATCAAAACAACAATGAGATATCATCTCACACCACAGAGACTGGCCAACATCCCAAAAAACAGAAACAACCAGTGTTGGAGGGGATGTGGGGAGAAAGGGACTCTTCTTCACTGCTGGTGGGAGTGCCAACTGGTTCAGCCCTTTTGGAAAATAATATGGACGCTTCTCAAAAAATTAGAAATTGAGCTTCCATTTGACCCAGCAATACCACTCCTGGGAATATATCCCAGAGAGGCAAAAAAGGTATAGTAAAGATGGCATCTGCATTTCTATGTTCATTGCAGCACTGTTTACAATAGCCAGAATCTGGAAAAAACCAGAGTGCCCCAAAACAGATGACTGGTTAAAGAAACTCTGGTACATATACACAATGGAATACTATGTAGCTGTCAGAAAACATGAAGTCATGAAATTTGACATAAATGGATCAACATGGAAAGTATCATGTTGAGTGAAATGAGTCAGAAAGAAAGAGACAGGCATAGAAAGATTGCATTCATATGTGGAATATAATATAACTGAGAAGTACAAGTTTGCAGTGATGCAATTTCTGGCAGATATTTCTCTGGACTTAGTTACTAAAATACTAAAATACAGAAACCCAAAACCATGAGGCCGCTAGTGCGGTCACTCAACCTCATATCTCTTCATTCTCAGCAATGGAAAACAAATTATCAAATGCTTCCTTTTCAGCAGGTCCAACTTTAGCGGGGAGAAACTCCAAACAATAATAATGAGTTTTGTTGAAATATTGAATGTAATCAAAGTGAAAGTAAAGTGAAATTTATCAGTTACACAGGCAGGGTGGGGGGCTAGGGGTGTGGGGGGCAGGGTGGAGCTATACTGTGATTCTTGGTGGTGGAATATGTGCACTGGTGAAGGGATGGGTGTTCAAGCATTGTATAACTGAGACTTAAACCTGAAAACGTTGTAACTTTCCACATGGTGACTCAATAAAAAAAAAAAGCCATTGGGACAATTCTTAATAGAGTAAGACAGAGCTTTGGTGTGTTGATTACAAGAAGATACTCCCCTCAAAATTAAACACAAAAACCTGAGCATCACCAAGTATGACCCCGCCCAAAAGACAAACAAATACATCACACACACACATACACACACAAACACACATACAGAAGTGGAGTACAGATATGTACTATAGAAGTACATTTTTATTTTTGCAAAACAAAATCTGTATGAATGCTTTCACATCCCATTGATCATTGATTTGCTTGAACAGGCCCAGGAACATCTCCATTCATCCTAGCCCTGAGATTTTAGCAGCCTCTCTTTACTCATCCTTCCCAATGGTGCCACATTAGAGGCTCTTTTAGTGTCAGGAGAATGAGACCCATCATTGTTATTGTATTTGGCATATGAATACACCACAGGGAGCTTGCCAGGCTCTCCCATGCAGGCAGGAAGCTCTCGGTAGCCTGCCAGTTTCTCCAAGAGGGAGAACTAGGCTATAAGATGTTGCGTGGCCGCATTTGCTTCCGGGAATTTGGTTTTATAGTCTCTGGATGTTGGCTGTTGATGGGATTACACAGCACCGGGGGCAATTTCTGGGTGTGACTGCCTAACTACTAGAAAATGGGGGATCTGGGCAGAAGAGGCCCAGTCCTGATTTGAGCAGGCTTGGAGATCACAGCCCTGTGTCCCGCACACCTGGGTTCCTCTGCCGGTTTGATCATAGGTGCAAAGAGAAAATTAAGTGTTCTAGTTCTACATTCCAAACTATACTGTTAGGAACCTGACTTGGAACATCTCACCAGAATGACAATGATGATTTTTTTTTCTTATGTTGCCAGCAGCTATTTATGTTGGTAAACTGATGGTAATTAATTCTTCATTTCTTACCAGACGTCATCATTATATTGATAACCTTTGGTAATTATTTAATATCTGAACAGTTATACCAAGGAGATTACACCAGCAATAAAGTTCCATGCCCAAATATATTTATCGCTACCACAATGAAAACATGTAACAATCCAAACCAAGTAGGAGTAAAATACTGAAAAAGTTACTTTTCTTTTCATTTCTGTCACTCAAAAATATTTGAAGCAGATCCCATAGTCTTTTCAATCCCTTTAAAGTATTAAAGTAAATAACAGTGTTATTTTGGGGGAATTAAAATGCTTAATAAAATATTAATCAAAACTTCGATCCCATTTAATTTAAAAATCTTGGTCTGATCTGAGATTAGAAACTGCAATAAAGATGGGAAGGCAAAGGGTAGTAGGTGTAAGATTACTGGTTTTTCTACTTTCTTATTTTCTTCCTTCTCCACTTCCCTGCTTTAGTGTGGGGACAAGATAAGTGGGAAAGAAAGGGATTAAAATATTTTACCTCTCATATAAATCTGGGCTGTCAGCATGGGCAGAGATTTCTGACATTGGCACCCCTTTCCTTTTAGTTCCTCTTGATTTTTGGACTAACACCTCACTCAGACACCTCACTCTACATTGTTCCATTTGAACCTTGGGAGTTAACTTAAATTCCTGCTTTGAGGCTAACACTTTGATGTAACAGACCTCTTAGACAGAATGCTGTCAATTTAGTCCAAGTCCTGGTGCCAGCCATACCTGCAAGTGCCCCTTTCTCCACCAGTGCCCTCCCAGTGCTCTGAATTCAAGGGAAGTTGCACTTAGTTATTCACCTTTTAATATTTCTAGGTGTGACCCAGATACAGAACATTCCTCCATGGGTTCTTTGGAGGTCCCCCTCATTTGACTCGCTGTGGGGGTAAGAGTGAGCGTAGGAAAAACACTCCTCAGCTCTCCCTAGTGACGTTTACTATTAGTATTCGATGCTTTAGACTCCTCCATTCATAAATAATCAAGGTGAACCAAGGATTATGTGGGACAGAATTTAATATTTAGATAACCTTTTAGAAAGGACCAGCTGGGTGATCTGGCCCATTACTTCAGTTTTATAGGCATTTAACACAGTTTCTTTCCAAGCACAGCTCTGAAAAAAAGGGGGGGGCATTCTGAGACCCCACTGTATTCACTTACTTACTACTGTTAGGGCAGGACTGCCCTGGGCGGGGCCAAAGGCAATGAAAACCATGTATTTTCCACTCAGGCCTCTGCTCTCTGCTAAATGCTTGCTCCAAGAGGAATGTGCGGGCTCCTGAGCTATGACCATATAAGGGTGTAATCAAACAGATAGCCTCCAGGGCCCGGGCTCAGACCTCGGACCCATGCAGGCGCTTACACAATTGTGACCTGTAAATCTATAAGCTGGACAAGCAGATAGGCCTAATGAGATTGGAGGGAGAGGCATGTCGAATTATGAACTTATTGGCTAGGGAATGCGCGGGCTCTGCTGTAATGGTCGGGGAAGGCTATATAAGATCTCCTTTGGAGAAGCTCGGGGTCTTGCCCAACCTGCTGGACCTGCGTGTTCACATAGGTGGCTGGACCCTGGCTAGCCAGTCTTACAATAAACCCTGCTTGCTGCTTGAAGTCTCTGGAGTCTCTTTGTCGGTAAGGGAGATCTCCATCCATGCCCTAACAACTACCTTCTTTTTAAACAGTGAAAACTTATTTCAGTAAACTTCAAACAACCTTCACCATTTTCTCAATAATGTAATAGAAAACCTTGTTTTCATGAAGGAAAAAAAATGGACTCTGAAGTTTTAAATAGGTATAGTTGCTCATGCAAAGTGCCTATTATAGCTTATGTTATGGTGGGCTGGTTAATCAAATCAAAATACACATCGCCTACTACCTAGAGAGTACAATGAAATGGAAATAATTCTTTCATAAGATTCTCATTTATACAGCCACTTCAGTCCTAACAAAATACTACCCTAAGAATTATAATCTTATCAAGTTTCAATTTCAACAAATGTACAATCACTTAAACAACAGCCGCTAAACTGAAATTTAATGCAGACCTTCAGAGGAGTGATAGAAACATCATCAACACAGTTTCCCTGGATCCTACCTTGAGAAGATTCTTAGAAACTGATTCAGCCCAAGGATTCTCATGCCTGGGAAGTAATGGGGAAATCCGGAACCCTGGGCCAGAATCACAGGGAAATTCAGTAGAGGGAACATGTTCCTCAGCATCACTGGAGGATGAAAGTTCAGAAAAGTCTGTGGAAGGTAGTCTTGAGGCTTCATAAAGTGTGTAGATGGGAAAAGAGAGACAGAGAAAGAGAAGATGAAGGACAGATTACTCCTCCCCATGAATTAATTCTTAGCAAAATCCTATACCCGCTTCATTGTTTGGTAGTACCACAGTTACCCAAAGCTGATCCTTGATGCATAGCACATGGTCTCATAGTTAAAAGTGTAGGCCAGGGCTGGAGCAATAGCACAGCAGGTAGGGCCTTTGCTTTGCATGCGGTCGACCCAGTTCGATTCCCAGCATCCCATATGGTCCCCTGTGCACTGCCAGAGGTAATTCCTGAGCGCAGAGCCAGGAGTAACCCCTGTACATGGCCGGGTGTGACCCAAAAAGAAAAAAAAAACGAACAACAACAACAAAAAAGTGTAGGCCAATTGCTTTCTCAAAACTCATTAGAATTGAGAACCTTGTTTATGCAGAAAACTTGAGACCTAGTTTTTGTCCACTGCCTAACTGTTCAGTTCCAGGGACTGAGTTTTCGCATGTGAAACCTGTGCTCAGCCCTTTGAGTGATCTCCCTATCCCATAATTCATGTTTATATCCACTGTGGAGCTTTTTTCCTCTGATAGGATGTTTCCTGGGAGATTTCCTATCATGTCTTGTGTCTTTAAGTTTAAGCTGAACCTGAAGATTTTGAACTTGACTTAGTCTTTGCATTTTTTGCTTCTAACAATGTTTGATTTGTTTCTGTTTGAAAAGTTGCAATATAATGTTTTAAACCCCTCCATTTCGTTATTCTCTACTTCGGGGAGATATAAAGAAGCATTTATCAGCATCAGATTCCTCAAGAATGCTACTGACTGGGATAGCTATTTACCACAGATAGCTCTGTGGTAGAGCACTTGCCATGCTATGTTAAAAATAAAAGAGTACTAGTGTTATTGTAGTATTTATGAGCTTGAAATCTCAGTTAAAAAAAGAAAAATAAAACAGACCTACTAGTTAAGAATGTCCTTGATGAAACAGAAAAGTTCCTGCTTTATTAAAATGACCCTTTGATATACGTCATTCTAATGTCTTGAATAACAAAATATAAAGTGCACAGCAAACACTTCTGCCTCATACTGAAGCATGATGTCTATCAGGAGGGAAAATGTGTGTTATTGATTGAGTTGCAAGCTGAACTAGCCATATTTTTCATAGAACGCTACGTTCACTTGAAAGAATAACTGACAAAGTATACCTACTTAGGTATTTGGCAGATAGTTTCTTGAAAATAAACAAAGTCAGCCTGTCACCTGAAGGAAAACAACTGACTGTATTTTTTTCTGCCAATGATAGAATTCAAGTTATTTATGAATATTAGAAATTGGTGGGGGAAATTGTATTAGTCACCATGATGTTCGTACTTTTTATACTGAACAGCCTTTTCTGATTAAATCAGACAACCAAAACGGGCTTAGGTTAAATATCTATGCCAAGATCAAGAAATGTAGTTGATCTAATTTAGTTAAGAGAGTATAATAATTTCACTACATGATTCACATTACAGCTATTCTCTTTGTTCTGTTTTGTTTTTTTGGGTCACACCCACCGGTTCTTAGGGGTTACTCCTGGCTCTGTACTCAGGAATTACTCCTGGTGGTGCTTGGGGAACCATGGGATGCCAGGGATGGAACCCCTGTCGGCCGCGTGCAAGGCAAACGCCCTACCCGCTGTACTATCGCTCTCCCCCCTCACATTGCAGCTATTCTTAAAAGAACAATTGTTAACTTTGAATAGACTGAAAACAATCATAAAAATCACAATCTATTTTGTGTAAGGAAGTAGTCTTTTATTCATCTTTATGTTTATTTGACAGCACCAGGTCTGACACATGGACAGCATGAATTATATCTTTTTCATTCTCTTTGCTTTCTCTTTGTTGCTGAAATTGTAATAATGATCAGAGATGGCCCACACTTGGTTGTGATGCTCACTGGGGTCACATGTTAGGCTATGGTGCTCCACACTGTAATTGTGGCTCTCCCACATATCTGTTGTGTTGTGCCAGAGGTCACAGTCTTTTTGTTTGCTGCATCACCTGGGATTCCAAACAACAGTGCTACTAAATCAACTCAGAGCATGTGGGGTGGTGTGAAAGATCAAACTCACACTTTTTCTTAAAATTAAAACACCATGATTTATAAAGTTATTCATAGTTAAGTTTTGGACATACAATGTCCAGCACTGATCCTCCCTGTATTCTGGGACCAAGGGCCAAGGGTGATCTCGGGACACCCCCTCCTTCTTTAAACCATGGCATTCCCTCATCCAATTATTCTAAATACCATATATTCTAAATACCATATATTCATGAAACTCTATACAAACGCACACTTTTAAAGCAGGCTCTTTGTCAAAGAGCAACCTCCAGTCCCCCAAATGCACCAAATTATCTTTAAAAAATTTTAAATAAGGCTTCCTTTCCCAACAATGCATTTGTGAAGAGAAATTTTAGCACAGCAGTTGGGCATTCACCTTTCATGCGGCCGACCCGAGTTCGATTCCTCCACCCCTCTTGGAGAGCCCGGCAAGCTACCAAGAGTATCGAGCCCACGCGGCAGAGCCTGGCAAGCTACCCGTACGTATTGAATATGCCAAAAAACAGTAACAATAAGTCTCTCAATGAGAGATGTTACTGGTGCCCACTCGAATAAATCAATGAGCAACGAGACGACAGTGATACAGTGATGTCTCTATTACAGCAATAGGGGTCAAATACATAGTATAGTGAGTAGGACTCTTGCTTTAACTGGAGCCAACCTGGATTTCATCACTGAGTACTGCCATGAGTTATCCCTGAGCACAGAGCCATGAGCACTGCTGGGTGTGCATCCCCACCCCCTCCAAAAAAGAGAAATTTTTTAAATAATATTTTATTCATTTGATTTTAAAGTTGTATTATTAGTTAAATTAATAAGGTATAATAAGAGGAGGCTGGAGTGATAGGATAGAGGATAGGGCACTTGCCTTGCATGCAGGTGGCTGGGTTTGATCTCTGGCACCTCATATGGTCTCCCCAAGCCCCAGTAAATGTGATCCCTGAGCACAGAGCCAGGAATAAGTCCTAAACATCATCAGTTGTGGCCCCGCAAAAAACAAAAGAAGCAGTATGAGGTTGGGGATGTGGCTCAAGCAGTGGAACAATGCCCATTATATGTAAGACTCCAAGTCAGTCCCCAGCACCACTGAGCACCATTTGGATGTGACCCCTGTAAAGTAAATGAGGGTTAGAAAAAGAGTACAGTAGCTGAGGCACATGTATTACATGTAGCCAACTTCAGTCTGATCCCCAGCACCACATGTTTCTTCAACCATGACCAGGTACAGCCTGCTGCCCCCACCACCACAACCACCAGCTTCTTTGGCAAGCTACTGCCAAAGTGATGTAGGCAGGAAGATAGGGAAATGCCCTTGGCAATGAAACTTAGATTATCAAAGTCTCCGGGGAGCAGAATCCTGAGACTGACCCACCCTGTGGATACAGAAAACAGACCTGAATAAGACCTTCAGCAGACCCTGAGGAGGTTGGACCTCTCCCCATAAAGTTCCTCAATTCCCTCGACCTCTCCCTTAATCTGATTAACTTCAGTGACCCAGCTCCAAGGAGACTCCAGAACATTCCGGATAGAGACGAGCTGCAAAGAACCTATAAAAGACAACCCAATAGTCCATTCAAGCCTCTCTCCATCCTCGGAGGAGCCCGCGTTCTTTCTTGAGCGTGTTACTCCTGCTGTTTTTCTTTTCCACTTATCCCTTCCTCCTTCCCTAAAACCCTCTAAAATAAAATCTGTTACTTCACTGCTTGTCTACTCCTGAAATTCTTTTCCACAAGTGAGACAAGAACCCAGTAACCCTGGGTCCCGGGTGTTAGAGGCGGTTGGAGAGAAAGTGACCGTCTTTCTCCTCCCCATTTTATGTAAGTCACCCGTGGAGCCCACCGACATCAAAAGTAGTAGCTTGGCAGCCCGGCTGACCTGGTGATCCCAGGCACCAGAGGGTCCTGCCCTTGAACTGCATCCTGGTTGGCTGAGAGTCTCCAGGAGGGACTCCTGGGCTTCCTGAGACCTACTCACACCCCCCCCCCCCCGCCAAACACACACACCTCTCCTAAATGAAACAGTAAGGACTTTACAGAAGGAACAGATAGAATACAGCAAGAGCACTGGACAAGGAGCAAAACAGAAGGGACCTTTGAACTCTCAGCATATTGGAAAAATCAGAAGTTGAAATGAGTTAGCAAAGAGGAATTCACTTAGAAAAATCAGAGGCCCAATAGTCCAGAGCTGCAGCTAGGTTCTTCATTAATTGACAGTGATGCCATCAGACCTCCAGAGTGAACCACCCTCATTTCCATCAATGGTAGCATGGACCCAGACTGGTTATTGGGGGAAGCTAGAAGCTCTACTCCCCACCCACACCGTTTAAAATCAAATATAGACAAGAGCCTATCGAACTGGAGACAGGGGATTGAACTACGGGATCTCTGGCAAGCGTCTGAAGCCCTAGGACTGTGGTTCTTGTGCAGATAATATGAAGAAAGACTTATTGCTCCTTTTCTCTAGTCCTTTTCTTTGTACTCTTCTTACATCTATTTTTCAGGTTGGAAGGGGAACCGTCTTCCTGCCAGCAGCCCTCTAGTTCTCTCCCAGACAGAGGCTGAAATTTAAGTATTGCAAATATCATGGGGGAGTATTTCTCAGCTGCAGTTGATTATTTCTTCCCTTACTGCCAGGTGTCATTGTGCCTGCAGAGAATTCACTTAGCAAGGAAGGGGCAAAGGCAGGGGGTGGGGAAGGGAAGCTGGTGCTTGCCAAAGAAGCTGGTGGGGGGTCCCAGCAGGTAATGGGGAGTGGGGGGCATCTGGACAGTCAGTCACACAAAGCAAATTGAGATTCAAAAATTTTAAAACTAGTTGGCGTTGTCGGTGATAGTGGTGTTTGTGTGTGTGTATGTGTGTGTGTGTGTGAGTGTGTGTATGTGTGTGAGTGTGTGTGTTCAAAGTACCTTAGGACACAAAATTCCACACAATCCAACCAAAGCTCTTATTTTACCACACTATTTGAAACATATTCATGAGACCGGACCAAATGCTTCCTAAAGAATCACCCCCAACTGCCAGAAAGGAAACTATTGGGAGAGATTTATATCACATCCATAGAGAATGAAAGAGTGACCCGGGGGCATGGGGGGGGTGTAGGGGGTGGGGGATGGGAATCCAAGTAAACTTGTACTTGGCCCCTGAATTTTTCTTCTCTCCAATTTGTCAGGGGCCACGTTGGCAGGTTCTCTTGGAGTTCTGCCTTTGCACTCCTTCGGAAAGTGATTTTCACTGGAAGAGCAGCCCTGGAAGGCTTTATTGAAAGCCAGGTTACAGATCGTCATTAAAAATTCATGGAACTCATCTCTAGTTCCACCTGAGGCGTTTGGTAGGACACCTGATGCTCACACTGGCTTGTTCACTGCTTTCCCTAATCTGTTTTGAAATGCACAGTGGATTAGGGTCAACGTCCCACCCTCATTTAGTGAGCAGAGGTGGGTTGGGGACTACACTTCTAGGGAGAGAAGGGAAATTCCTCCCCCGCCTTTTCCCAGCCCCCAGCAGCCAGGAGCCTGCAGCCTGCAAGCGGAAGAGTCTTTTGAAATGCAAACCTCTGGAGCTCAAGGGTTGGGAGCCTGTTTTCCATTCTGGGCCACAGCCTCACAAAAGGGGGGAAATAACCACCCAAAAAAAGTAATTTGGATTGAGTGGTTTACAAAGGCAGATGGATCAAAGGTTAAACTCACACCATTTAAATGTGGAGAATAAAGGACTTTAAATTATTCATTAAATCAAGAGTGTATTTCAGCTTTGGGTCCCCGTAAGGCAGCCTCTACTCCTCCCACATCACAAAACTTCCTGCAAGTGAAGTTACCCGGCCTTGCTCAGCGGCCCTTCCCCTCCCCGGCCCCCCTCCCTCTCCCAACCCAGCCCAATTCTTGCTGCTCCCTCGCTTTCTCCCTACCTCCAGGTGGCCCCCTCCTCAAACACCATTTCTCAGTTTGGATTATAGTAGAATAGCTTGTGGTCCCTCGAGGTGCCCCCTTTCAAGACAGATCCCCCTGCAGCACCCAGTAGATGACCACACAGTTGAGGTCCATCCCAGACTTCAAATATCCAGCCCAGCTGCCAGCATGGCCATGGTGTGTCAGATGTCTCACAAGTAAGGGCAACTCAGTATATCAACCCCCCTACCCAGCCCCCCACTACCACCCCACTAAACTCCACTCCCTTCTTCCAATTCTCTTCGCCCTCCCAGGACCTTGAGCAGTCAACCCAAATGCAGCCCAGCTCGGAAGAGCCGAAGTTGATGGGAAACCTTTTGGCTCTCGGGCCCCATTTGCAATGCACCTGGCCAAAATGAACTCTCTCTTCCACTCCCCGAGTCCACGCTGCCAGCATTTCTCTGTCTTGTCCAAAATGGCAAGAATTTATGAACTTGTTGCTCCGTGTCCACTCCATCTCATTTTTGTTCTTCTCTGCAGCACATTCTGTACACCCCAGCCTGGGGGAATCTTTCTGCAGGGCAAGGCATCAAAGCACAGTAGCTTACACTCTTCTGCCTCCCACGTCCCCTCCTAGTTCCACTCTGAAAACCACACAGGGTTTTCATTTCCTCAAACTCTTCCTGCTCTTCTCCACATCAGCACCTTCGAGTGCACTGGTTTCCTCTGCCAGTACCTGCCTCCTCCCTGAGAATCAGCCTCGCTCCCTCCATCCTCCCAGTCAGCAGAATTACTGCTTCCTCAGAGAAATCTCGCAGCATTTCCAAGGACAAATTAAACCCCCTCTTGTTCACCACATAGCCTCCTTGACTTGAGATTTTTGCCAGAGTCATCACAGTTTCTAATTAAATAAGTAACCCACATGTTTAGCTGTTTTCTATTGAGCCCATTCTCCCCACCCTCTATCTCTTGCACTCTCAATGGAGAAGCTACGGAACACCAAAAGCCCAATTTTCCAGCTCCCCTTGCAACTAGTGGTGGTTAATGAGACATAAAAGAGGTATCTACCTAGTGGAAGGTATTTGGGGAAATATTTTGCTCACATTTAAATCTTTTGAAAGAGAACAGAGTTAACAAGAGTGCTCTCTTATCACTAAGCACCCCATTACCTCTATCTTTGAATGTCATTATGATGCCTGGGGCCACAGCAGCCGTATTGTGTCCATGAAGAGGCCAGTGTAAAGGCAGAGTCATAATGATAGTGGGGGAGCTTCTGAACGAACCTATTATGCCTAACTCTAGAGTTCTCGTTGTGAGGAATAACTATGTCTATTGCTTAACCCACTGTCAATGGAGTTGTAATTTTTATAATTCACAGTCAGACATCATATTAAGTGATACATTTAGCTAGAATAGGACTGTTCCAAGTTAGTGTAATTGAACAGATAGACATAATCTTCTAACAACGGTGAATTGCAACTCTCTCTCTCTCTCTCTCTCTCTCTCTCTCTGTCTCTTACTTTTCTTTTCTATTTTTTTGGGGGGGGGCAATTGACCTAACATGTTGCCTTATGCTTTTGATTAACATTTAATATTAATGTTTATGCATTTGATGTACAAAGGTACTGCGCCCCCACCAAAGTGCTAAAGATTCTCCCCAACTATACTTATATCACTTCTAGCCTCTTAGAATCCTAACCTCTAACCTCTTAGAATCCTCAGTGCTGAAGTCAAAGCCCAAGGATTTGTTACCATTAGGTACTGTCCATTCCTTTGCATTGTACAAATCTGGTATTTGTACTTCTTCACCTGACTTATATCAGTTAGCATGACCCCCTCGAGCTCCATCCACATTGTAGCAAAGGAAAGATTTCTCATTCCTTATAGCTGGGAATTTATCCATTATTTAGAATACCACAACTTGTTTATCCACTCACTTTTCATTGGTCATTTGGACATAGTTCTCACTCTTAGATTTTATATTTAAAACCGTCATAAAGGAGCCTGCAGAAATAGCACAGCGAATAAAGCGTTTGCCTTGCATGCGGCCAACCCAGGTTCGATTCCCAGCATCCCATATAATTCTTGAGTGCAAAGCCGGGAGTAACCCCTGTGCATCACCAGGTGTGACCCAAAAGGAAAAAAAAAACTGTCATAAAAGAGCTGTCATAAACGGGTAGGGCCTTGCACATGGCCGACCCAGGTTAGATTCCCAGCATCCCTTATGGTCCCTCAAGCACTTCCAGGAGTAATTCCTGGGTGCAAAGCCAGGAGTAACCCCTGTGCATCACCAGGTGACCCAAAAGGAAGAAAAGAAAGAAAGAAAGAAAGAAAGAAAGAAAGAAAGAAAGAAAGAAAGAAAGAAAGAAAGAAAGAAAGAAAGAAAGAAAGAAAGAAAGAAAGAAAGAAAGAAAGAAAGAAAGAAAGAAAGTTCGTTCTTAGGTACTTAAAAAAATGTCATAAAGACTTGATTTCAAATTTCTCACTCAAGTCAGGGTATACTGAAGCTATGATATTGTCTGTCCTTTGAGAGTATTGTTTATTCTAAATGCATTGCTCTTGGCCTACAAAGAACACAGCAAATATGCTCAGGTTTTATTTTTGTGAGATTTGATCTAGATTGACACATTAAGCCTCTTAAGATCTTGGTGTCTATCAGCCTCATCCTACTCTTTTTCATAATTATTATTTTTTTACTAGGGTATGTACTTTTTCTTTTTGAGCACATAAAAATCAAAACCCAGCAAAACCAAGAGTGAGTTTTCCCCACTGCTCTTCTAGACTCTTTCATGTTTCTGGGTCCTGGGGAGAAAGAATCTTCAGAGGCTCTCTCCCACAAATAGAATAGCCACAGCATCCTCTGGCATTAGTCAGAATACCAGTTGGGCTTCTATGCTGTAGACCCACAATGACAGTGACCTCAATAGGAAAGATGATTATTTCTAACCTAACAGTCAGGCATTCTAGCACTCTGGGGTGGCATAGTAACACTATAGTATAACCACGAGTCTCTTTCTGTCTTCATTCTTGAACAGACCTAGTTAGCCTTTGCTCTTGGTCCAAGACACACGCCACCCACCATCTCTACAATCAGAGCAACAAAATAGAAAAAGGGAAATATTCCTTTCCCTTTGAGGACATGATCCAGAAATTCTTCCTACCTCACTGACTACAACTTAGTCACATGACAATATTTGGTATAAAGCTAGGAAATACAGTCACTCTTCTGGGAAGCTGCCCAGCTCAAATTCAAGGTTTCTCCTACTATCACAGAAAGGAGGAAAGATTTTGAGGAACAAGAATTTATCAGACTCCCACCCAAAAGAATTCTGATTTCCTGAACTGAAGTAACAAACAATACGGTGACCATCTAAACCATCTAAATGGAATCAAATCCAAACCTGCAACTGACTCCAAGGCTAAACAGAGATCACCCACTTTAATGAGAGATTACCCCCACACTATATTTTTTAAGTTTTTTTGTACTAGTGGTTTTCAAAGTATGATGGTATTAGTACCTCAGCATCATGTAATAATTATTAGTTTGCCCATTTTTGGATCTCCTCTACATTTACTGAATCAGAAATCCTGAAGAAAGGGCCTGTATATCGTGCTTTACTGATCTTTACAGATTCTGCCTTATGTTTAGGTTTCATAACTGTTACCCTCTAAAGTAGAAATACTTCTTAGATTCAAGATGACCATTAGCAAACACCTGCAGAAGACACCTGGCACTTGAATCAAGAGTCCTGTGCTCAGGTGAGCTGTATGCAAATTTTCTTTAGGAATGGTCCTATTTAAAAAAAAAATGGATTACAAATAAAAAATACATATTTCTGTTAAGGAGACTTTGCTTCCTTTTAAGGATCCTGTTAGATGTGTCTCCATCTTCTCAAAAACAAAATTGTGCAGCAAGCAATGTAAAATGGAGGAAAAGGAAGCTCTGCCTCTCACTCTGGAGTTGTCTTTAGGTCTGAGTTTCCAGTACTCTGGCCCATCTCCTGGACATCATCCGGAAGTAGGGGCTGACTTCTCATTGGCTTTTTTAGTAGTTTGGGCTTTTGGGGGCTCCTTCATATTTGGTTCACATGTTTTGCCTTGCAGGAAACAAGATTTTCCAGTTGGGAAAATATTTAATCCAGAGGCACTCTCAGAGACACCTGCTACCTGTTGTCTACTTACAGAGCTAGAGTTCAGCATTTCTTCCCTCAGCTCAAAATCAGATTTAATGACAGCAAAACCATCTCAGATTTATTTTACACTCTCTACACCCAAATAATCTCTATAGCTTAACCAGAAAATTAAATGTGCTTCTTTCTTTACTATTTCTCCACACAAAATGAACTTATGGAAACATAAGCTTTGCCAGGCTCTCTTTCCTTTATTGTAGGATAACATAGCCTCAGGTAGTTTAGGCTTATTGGGCTACTCCCATCACAGTGCTCCCATTCCTCTGTGTTTATTTGTTGCTTCTTTCTTAGTATTCTGTTGACTTGTAAATATTGTTTTTCTCTTCTCCTTGAGTCCTTTGCAATTTATTCAGAGCAATGTCCTTTTTGTATGGGCATAAGAAGACCTTAGCAAATGCTTTGCTTTTGTAACCTGGAAGTCATTTGACTCTACATGATATTTTCCTCCTGGCATCTGTTCTCTCTACCTAAGCCTCAGCTGCCCTTACTTCCTAGCACCCCCAAAAGCAGAGTCCCGCTGAGGGACGGGACAGACGCAGGGCATACCCTGGCATCGAGATGGGCCTGGCCAAAGTGCCTAATGCTTAACTATAAGTTAAGAACTTGGTCATGGACAAATACTGTCATGATCCAAACAGTGATAACTACATTTGGACCCTGCTAGGGTTAGGAATGATTAATCTGGCCCGAGTGCCGTACGGCCGGCTCTCTCTCTCTCTCTCTCTCTCTCTCTCTCTCTCTCTCTCTCTCTCTCTCTCTCTCTCTCTCTCTCTCTCTCTCTCTCTCTTTCCTACAATGTAACAATTCAAGCTTAAAAAGTTCAATAACAATAGCAGAACACCTATTCTCTAGGGCAGATACTCTTTCAGCAGGACCCATCAATGATGAAATCCCGTGGTTGTGTTTCTCCTCTCCTTGTCCAACAAACATATAAGCATTCATAATATTAATCGTTTTGTATGCGCATAGCAAGAGATGCATTAAACTTTTAGAATTGCTCTCCTGGGGTCATCTCAATCTCAGACTACAGTGCTCAGGCCAGATTAGTCTTTCCTATCCCTAGCAGGGTCCTAGTCTCGTCATTACTTTAAGATCATGACAGCACTTGTCCATGATCAGACTCTTAACTTATAGCTAAGAATGAGGCACTCTGGCCAGGCCCATCTCGATGCCAGGGTAGCACATAACTTACCGCTTGCCCTGGGTCCGTCTCGTCCTCCGTTGGGACCCTGCCTTTTAGAGGGCTAGGAACTGAGGGCAACCAAGGCTATAGTCAAGAAAGCAGATGCCCGAGAATTAATGATATTCAAAGCCAATTAAATCCCAATTGCAAAGGCATATTAATAAATGTCTTTCTTTGTCCATACAAAAAGGACTTGCTCTGGGGCTGGAGAGATAGCACAGCGGGTAGGGCGTTTGCCTTGCACGCGGCTGGCCCGGGTTCAAATCCCAGCATCCCATATGGTCCCCTGAGCACAGCCAGGGGTAATTCCTGAGTGCAGAGCCAGGAGCAACCCCTGTGCATCGCCAGGTGTGACCCAAAAAGAAAAAAAAAAAAAAAAGGACTTGCTCTGAATAAGCTATGCAAAGGACTCAAGGAGAAAAGACATTATTTACAAGTCAACAGAACACTAAGAAAGAAGCTACAAATAAACACAGAGGAATGGGAGCACTGTGACGGGAGTAACCCAATAAACCTAAACTACCTGGAGCTATGTAATCCTACAAATGAGTGTTTGGAATAAGGAGAGAAGGAAAAAAACATTAAGAGGTATTTTGTCTACTGGCAGTCAGGAAGGGCTTTGGAATGCCCCTAAATTGTGTTCCCTTTGAACCTGACAGCCCTCAGGAAGGGCTTTCTTATGTTGATTTTGCTACCTAGAAGTGTGTAACTTAGGGACAAGGGCAAGAGAGGAAAAAGGGAGGAGAGAGATGAGAATCCAGGCTGCAGTAGATCCAGAGAGAGGACAGAGCTGTGAGTGCGGGAAATGAGAAAGATGGACGATTGAATAAATGGTAACTAATTAGCAACCAGCTTGGTTCTCATTCTTCCTTCGCCTATTCTTGGCCAACGGCCGTCCCAATCCAGTCCATACACAGCGGTTCCAGAGCACTGAACGCGGGCGGTGAGACACAGCCGCCGGAGAGCCCACAAGTGCACACGCCCTTCGGCGTGCCTTAGTTTTTTTACACTTTATCTCGTCCCCCAAAAGAACATTGTGGGAGGGGCTGGTGCGATAGCACAGCGGGTAGGGTGTTTGCCCTGCACGCAGCCAACCCAAGTTCAATTCCCAGAATCCCATATGGTCCCCTGAGCACCGCCAGGAATAATTCCTGAGTGCAGAGACCGGAGTATGCCCTGTGCATTGCCAGGTGTGACCCAAAAAAAGCAAAGCAAAAAAAAAAAAGAAGAAGAACATTGTGGGGAAAAAAAAATCAGAATCCTCTGTTCAATAGAAGTCAAGACCATGAAGGTCCTGGGTAAATGGAACATCTTTTTCCAAGCCGCACACCATGAATGTGCCAGGAAATCTCAAAGATAGTTATGGGAAAAAACAGAAAATTTTAGGCTTGTCCTAAAAATTTTCAAATATATATTCATCTTGATACTTCCAGTGCTCTTGAGGTCACATAAGTGGCAAAGGAAACAGGAGCACAGAGGAAAAACAAAGCCTGCGCTTCAGAGTTATACTCTCAGGATAAGCTAGATCTGTTTCCTCAGCCTATTTTTTTTTTCATTATCACCTCCACAAGGAGTCTTTTCTCAGATATTTTTATTCTTAGTCTCCTCCATGAAATGTGACTATGACAGATATGCTATTTACAGTATGTTTATACCATATATTTTTTACCCATTCTAAAAACCCATTTTTATCCCCCTAAGAAATTATATCGTTTCTGTTCATGTAGATGAGGGCCAGAGAGACAGTACAGTGAGTAAGGCCCTTGCTTTGCTTGCAGCTGACCTGGTTAAATCTCTAGCACCATGTATGGTTCCCTGAGCCCCACCAGGAGTGATCCCTGAGTGCAGAGGCAGGAGTAAGCATGGAACACCACTGAGAATGGCCCCAAAACCAAAGCTAAAAGAAGAAGAGGGAGAAGAAGAATGTGTGGATTACATGTGCTATCTGGTAACAAATAATGCTATCTGGTATCATCTTAATAGCAAGATACAGAAGAGTTGTTCTCCTTCACATACCCTGTATATCACTGGCCAGGTGTGAGGGTGCAGCTGACAAAGCAACCACTAATTCCAGTGTGGCCAGATGCCAAAGGCAGAGGGAAAATAGCTTTCTGGAAGGTCATGCATCTGCAATTAAGTATCTCAGCTTCAAAGAGACACATGTCACTTCTCATATCAGTCCACTGGCAGAAATTAGCCATGTGGCCACCACAGCCAAAAGAAAGTACATTTATATGGCATATAAAGAAGATAGAGGGAGGAGCAAATGAGAGGCAAGGGGCACCAAGGCTCATAAACCTTGCCTTTAGACAGCCCTGCCTAGGGCCTGAGAGCTCTCAGCACCATCAGATGCTTTCTTTGCCTGGGACTTGCCAGAATTAGCAACCAGGATCTTTTCCTTCCCCCTCCACCCTGTCCAGGTTTCCAGTCCTTACAAACCCCGACTGCACTGCCGTTGCAAATGACCACTTCCTCGTTTTCTCTCTTTACCACATTTCCCTTAGTTCCCCTGCTCAAGACCAAAACCCAGAAAAGGGAAGTCAGAGAGCTAAGAAGGATGCCTATTACAGAAATGCTTCAAATTGCAAAATGATTCAACTGCCAAAACTTTGGGAGAAAACAAATGTGTGAAAAATACACAGGTTAATATCCAAGGCAGGGTCATCATCATCATAAACAAAGTAGGTGCCCAATGAATACCAAAACAGTGAACGAATGCTTGGTAGAATCAGTCAATTGCATGTAAAGCACCATGTGCAGCCAGCCTGTTTTTCAAGTACCTTAGTCACACATTCCTCCTTTTTCTTTTACATTTTTTTTTAAATTTTATTGAATCACCGTGAGATAGTTACAAGCTTTCATGTTTGGGTTACAATCTCTCAAAGATCAAACACCCATCCTGCCACCAGGGCCCATTCCCCAACACCAATATCCCCGGTACACTCCCCCTTTCCCACCCTCCCCGTGCCTCCATGTCAGACAATATTCCCCATACTCTCTCTCTACTTTTGGGCATTATGGCTTGCAACACAGACACTGAGAGGTCATCATGTTTGTTCCATTATCTACTTTCAGCATGCATCTCCCATCCCAACTGGTTCCTCCAGCCATCATTTTCCTAGTGATCCCTTCTCTTTTCCATCTACCTCCTCCCCTGCTCTCCTAAAGCAGGCTTCCTGCTATGTGGCAATCCTCCTGGCTCTTGTATCTACTGTCCTTGGGTGTCAGCCTCTTGTGATTTTATTCAATAGTCCACAAATGAGTGCATTCCTTCTATATCTGTCCCTCTCTGACTCATTTCACTTAGCAACACATTCCTCCCTTTCTTCTTATTTTCTTTATCTCGATAGGAACCACGGGTATGCTCCTTCCTCTCACATAATGCTCTAGCCTTAGCTTAAGAACAAACCCGGCAGCAACTGCGCACGACACGGCCGGCCCCTCTGCTCCTTAAAGACTATGATCCAGGAGGTCTACTAACCCATTTTGGCACCCAGAGACTTATAGAAATGCATCTAGACTGTGAGCTGAGCTACGACTACAAGCCACCCGGAGAGCAGGGAGGATTCTCTCTCCTAACGCTTTCTTTCTACAGGGATGATAGAGGCAACAGGAGCAGCAGCGCCCACGTGGCATCCACCATCTTCTAAGACTCACAACCCAGAGGTACTTGCTTATCATGACGTGGCGCACAAGAGATCATGGGATGGGGGTGTTACCGGCACGCCCTCGGCCCAGATGAGATCCGGAGCAGCCACGCACGACATGGCCGGCCCCTCTGCTCCTTAAAGACTATGATCCACGAGGTCTACTAACCCATTTTGGCACCCGGAGACTTATAGAAATGCATCTAGACTGTGAACTGAGCTAAAACAACAGAAATCCAAAACCACATGGCCGCGAGCTCCTATAATCTTCATTCTCAGCAATGGAAAGCAAACTATCAAATGATGCCTTTTCAGCAAGTTTGATTGTTGGGGGGAAATTCCAAATAATAATAATTAGTTCTCAGTTGAAATACTGAATGTATCCAAAGTATAGAGAGAACAATGTGAAGATCATTGGCCACTCAGGTGCGGGGGTTGTGGGGTGGGAGGGGGGGTATATTGGGGTTCTTGGTGGGGGAACAGTTGTACTGGTGAAGGGATGGGGGTTTGATCATTATATGACTGAGACTTAAACCTGAAAGCTTTGTAACTTTTGTCACAGTGATTCAATAAAATAAAATTAAAAAAAAAAAGAACAAACCCAGTTTCCTTGTGACCCCATTGTTGGCTTGACAACTGAATTTGGAGTACCTATGTTTATTACTCCATTTCCTTTTTCTTTCCTCTCTCTTTGCAGGCAAGGCCCCTTCTCAAGATTGGCCCATACCCCATCTGACTGGTGACTACCCAGAACTGGTGCTAATCCTCCCTAAATATCTAGAAGGAAGGATCTGTGACATAACCAGGTTGAGAGTAAAACAAAGACATAGAAAACCAGAAAGGGAGTAACTAGCTATTGTTACACTGTGCCAGAAACATGAACATAGAGAGTGTTGCAGATTCAGCCAAGAAATGTTAGAAGAATTTCTTGCGGTGGTAGGGGGATCGGTTTTTACATTTTAAAATACATAAACAAAGCGGAGGTTTAGCAAATGGTATTTTTTTTATCTTCCCACAGAAATTATGTTATTAGATACTCCTGATGCAAGGGTCACACTTGCTCTTAAAAAACTACAAACTGTGAATAAGAATCAGCCAATTAGTCCATATTTAGATAGCTAAAAAATGTTCAAGTTGAAGCTTATCATTTTCAAACCAAAATATCTACATGAAAAATGTGAAAATGTTATTGAAGCCCCTCCTGGAACAGACTAAGGGATTTCTGTAAGGATTTGGGAATAGGAGTTCACCTTTCAGTTTTCCAGAGAGATGAAACAAGCAAAAAATAACTTTGAGGAAGAAAGAACATGTTTTAGGTTATCAGAAAAAAAAATGAGTCAGAAATTCTAGAACAAAGTATCAAAAAGGACACCCCAGGACTTGTCTGATCACAAATAAAATATGAACACAGCAGATGACCATCTGGGTCATCTATATCCTGAGACCTGTCACTCCTTGCCATATACTTCAGCTAGGTAGAGCCAGTATTTCTTTTGCCAGCCCAACTTATCTGATATTCTTGACCAACCAATATAATGTAGGGGAGAAGTACAAATGGTATCAAAGGAAAAGATTCAAACTTTGCCCTCTCAAAACAAGCTGTGTATTCAATACACTTTCTCTTTATTGGGCACATGTTTATCAAGTGTGATATAAAAGAAACCTTGACTTAGGCATTCAGGATAGAAGAACTGATCTTATAGATCAGAATTCCCTGTTCTTATGGAAGTAAAGATCTGCTGGGGCAGACGAGACAAGGAACAAGTAAATGAACAAATGAACCAGGCAATATCATGCAACAATAATTATTATATTATATTTTAATGTTAATGTAAAAATAAAACAGAATAAGATTTTGGTTTTTTTAAAAAAAAATGATATGGGAATTGAATGTTACTTTAAATAGAGTGGTAAGGTAAAGAAAAAAAGAATTTTTTTTAAGATAGTGTCTCTTCAACTGAGACCTAAATGACCATAACTGGAACATAAGGTACAAAACCGTGGGTTCAAAGGATACCATAGACCTGGAAAGTGAGGAGGTGTTAGGACAGAAAACAAAGTTGAAGCAGCAGGTTAAATCTACATTATATGATATCTTAAAGTTCAAGATAAAAGGTTAGACTGTCCAGAGCAGAAGAGAGAGTACTTGACTTGCACACAGCCTACCTGGGTTCAATTCCCAGCACCCTATAAGTTCTTTTGAGCTTACTGGGAGTTATCCCTGAGTGCTGAGCCAAAAGTAAGCCGTAAGTATAGCCAAGTATGGCCACAAAACAAACAAAAAATGTTAGAAAACCAGAGGACAGGGCTATATGTTAAGGAGTTTGCTTTGCACACAGCTGACCCAGATGCGACCACGGCATCCATATGGTCCCCCGAGCACCACCAGGAATGATCTTTGAGTACAGATCCAAGAGTAAGCCCTGAGAATTTCTGGGTGTGGCTCCCCTCAGAAAAACAAAGGAAAATTAAGTGTGTGTGTGTGTGTGTGTGTATGTGTGTGTGTGTATATGACCTCTGAACTAAATTGTGCAAACAAAATAATACTGTACTTATTCTACTTCATATAAATAGATTCTGAACCTAGGATTCATTTACAAATGAGTTATTAAAGAAGTATGCCCAGAAGAGACTAGAAAGAGGGGGTTTGGGAGAGCTAGGAAAACAAGGTGAAGAAGGGACGTTCTCAGGAAACCTTCCAGCGAGAGCAGCTGTGGTCTCAGCCCTGGAGGCAATTTTAAGTGAAACGCATCAGTTAGCCATTGCCCCAATTTACGATAAGAAAGAACACTTTCATCATCTCAGACCTGACAGTCATTGGTTAAAGGTCACCCAGGGAAGTGTGGGCTCTAGTGTCCTAAGTGCAATCCTTCAAAAGAGATTGCAGGTTGTTGAGTGCAAAACCATACTGAAGTGTCTGAAGTGTACACACACATACACACACACATACACATGCACACACACACTCATACAGACAGAGAGAGAGACAGAGACAGAGACAGAGAGACAGAGAGATCCTAGGATTTGGCAGACCTTCATATATATACCCTCTACCCAGCCTAACAGAAATACTTAGCTGGGTTCCACCACATAATCCTTAATGTGATCTCAATTTTCTTAACATAGAATATATACAATCCGAGTGCCTACCTACATTATGGGCTTATTCCAAAGATTTAAATAATGATAATAAATTTTAAAGTCTAACACAATACCTGGCATATATAGGTACTCGATAAATGTTTTTTTTTTATCACTTAATCGAGTTTTCCAAAATTACTATACCAATACAATGGAATATTTTTCCATTTGTATCTTTACATTCATAGGAGGTCATAAAAGGTCCACAATTTCCATAGTATAATAGTTTTATAATAAGGTGAGTTGGCGAGCTACAGGATTATTCTTAGAAGTTTTGAAGAGAAATATAACTATGTTTCCACCTAATCGTACATTAAGGCATTCTTAATCTCTCATCTCCCTGGGGAGGATTACGAATATTCTCAATAGTAATCAGGAAGTGTCTTTACCTATCATAAATACATTTAGTAGTCATGGTTATCCAAAAGACTTCAATCAAATTCATTATATTAGGGCCCATTATAGGTGATAATAGACTTGTGGCTGATTCATGGATTCTTAGATGTATTTCACTGCTTCCACAAATTGTACTTCAAATGCTATCCTACTTCCTAATGATGAAGGTACATGTTCAGCGAATTTTTTCAATCTTGATTAAAAGAATCAGTGTCAAAGAATATCTATTTAGTATTCAGTGGAACTTTGAACATTTAATTGTGTTCATATGTCTTTCATCATCTCACTTTCCAGCATCTACATTTTGAACTGTATCCAATTTGGCCTATTTCTTTCCATCCATTAAAATGAGCCCATAACACACAAAGGATGAGCTAAAGTCTGGGAATTAGGAACCAAACTCAATAAGCGCAGAGTCCTATAACCAGCAAGATTCCATGTCGCTCAGAGTGTAGCTAGAGAGAGAAGAGGTTTTAATCATATTCTACTCCTTAAAGTCAGAACAGCATACTTTGATAGAAACTGTGGGGTCTGAAGTAATTTGTGAAAAATAGTTGTCTTACACATCTGAATAATGATTGCCCTCCTTGGTTTTTCCTCCCTCTCTTTATCACAGTACACTGAACAGTGAAGTAATTCAGGTATATCTCATTATTTTGTGAATAAAAAAAATTGTATTTATCCCCTAAATATAAAGTGTAAATATAGATAGGTTTAGAGATGGGACTGAAAAAAAGGGCAGTTAAAACACACACACTGAACTTAAAGAACATCCTCTTTCTTCCACCTACCCCCCAAATAACAGAAGCCAGGAAACTCATTGTTCCATCATCTTTCTCCAGTCCAAAACTGGGGATTCTTCCCTCTGGGAGGTTGGGTATAAGATTGTGGTATGTGAAGTCCCCAGTTAAAATACCTCACACATGACCCTGTCAGGTTCAAATAAAGTCTGCCAGGAGAAATGCTCCCTGTTCCAAAATACACACAATCAGTTTGCTTTTTTAGTCTTTACTCTTCATTGTACGTGGAAAGCTATAGAATATCAGGTGTAAGAGCTTATTTCTGGCATGAAAAATACACCAAAAAACAAACCAGGAAGGAGGATCTAAAGGAAATAGAGACTACAGATGGAGCAGAAAAGTTTGAAAAATCTATATATATTAAATGCTCAGGGAAGAGATTTCCACTTATGAATAAGAACAAGATGCCGGTAAAGGTTATGAATTTTTAAAAAATTAAAGCTGTTATTTATCATTTAACTGAAATGAAAATTTTTATGGAAGGACTGTATATTCATTTAGGGATTTACCTGGGAAGTACATTGATAAGACTAATTCAAAAAAATAGACAAGTTTTCCAAAGACATGGTAAATGGAAGAGATAAGATATTTAATCCAGGAAAGCTAATATTTGATTATATAAGACATGACTATTGTTTTATTTGTGATAAATATGATGTCTGATAAAAAACAGAATAGAAGTCATGGTGTTGTGAAACATCAGAACATCTGGGATAAAGAGACTCTAAACATCTCACAAAGAAAAAATGTGTCACATTGGAAGCACACTGGAAACACAATTGACAATATAGATGCCTCTGAATTTCATTATTCTTAATTTGAAATTCAGTACCAAGTCTAGTCATCAATAAAGTAAGTAGAAAATTAAATCTTTGAAAACCTTAAAATAAACAAAACTCCCATGCACTCTTTTGGTGAGAAGCTATTAAATAATATTGTCCAATAAAGGTAAGGGGAGATGTGGATTATAAAAAACTTCAACTGAAGAGAAAAATAAAAATAATAATTCACAAGAAGATGACAAAGGGAAGGTTTATAATGTCATTAATTATGGAATCTTGAGCACCACCAGGTCTACTCCAAAAACAATTAATAAAAGATAATAATTCTTTAAAATGACAGTTTAAGAGTATTACTCAACATGTGGGAGTATATATCAGAAATAATATTTATTTATTTATTTTTAAATTTTTTTTTTTTGCTTTTTTTTGGGTCACACCTGGCAATGCACAGGGGTTACTTCTGGCTCTGCACTCAGGAATCACACCTGGCGGTGCTCAGGGGACCATATGGGATGCTGGGATTCGAACCCGGGTCAGTCGCGTGCAAGGCAAACGCCCTACCCACTGTGCTATCACTCCAGCCCCAGAGATAATTTTTAAAAAGAACTGAAAGTGATCATTTCTGAGGATTGGAAACAGAAATTGAAGGAAAGTTGAACAGAGGGCCCCTTTTTTCATAAGTGTTTTAGCACTACTTGAAAATTTTTTCACATATACTCATAAAACTTTCAGTTAGATGATTTTTTAACTATGAGAAGAGAATAAAAAAGGTCATTAGCTTCTATGACCCCCCCTTGACCAACAAATGCACAGATACAAAATTGTTCTTGTTAAAATGATGCTTAGTTGAAGATAGTCTCTAAGGAAACCGTATCCCACTCAGACTTTTAAAGACTAAACCATTTTAGAACTAAACCCTAAAAATTACACTTAGTTCCCAAAAAAGATTCCCAAATCAAAAGAAAAGTTCTTATCAATATCAATATATGTTTTTGAAATTTAATCCTCAGAAATTTAATCCTCAGATCATTTTAATATATGTACGTATGAATGCATATGACTCTTTATTCAAGCCTGCCTAATTCACTTTTTTCCTTTTCTACTTTTTCATATTCCTATTTTTTTATTTTCTACCTTCAATTCACTTGAATAATTAACATTAGCCCAATTGCTAGTATTTCTTGTAAGAGTAATTAAATACCTGGCAGGGCTAGAGAGAGTACAGGAAACAGGCTCTTTCCTTGCATACGGCCAACCCAGGTTTGTTTGCTAGCACCATGTAAAGTCCCTCAGGCCCTGCCAGGAGTGATTGCTGAGCACAGAACCAGAAGTAAACCTGGAGCCATGTGTGGCACCAAAACAATAGCAACAAGAACGAAGGAGTATCCAAATAAGAAGCAGGATGCACAGTCACTTACGTATTTCAGAAAAACAACAGTCCTTTTTAGAATAAGCGTGTCCCCTGGGACCAGCTGACAAGCTGCCTTGCACACGGCTGTCCCAGGTTTGATCCCTGGGACCTCAAATGGTCTCCCAAATCTGCCAGTAATGCAGAGCTAGGAGGAAACCCAGAATAGAATAGGACATGGTCCAAATATTAGGAAAAAATATAAGCATGCCCCAAATATTGCATGCAACAGACCAAAAAAAAAAAACACTTCATTGTTTATCTGAAATCCCCATTTGACTGAACTGATTTTATGGTCTATGCTGTCTTTTTACTTACTAAATCTGACAGCCTTACTTTAACGGTTGCCTCTGCCAAACCTAGCCCTCGTCTGCTTGTGAGCCTGAGCAGTTATGGCTATTTTCATCAGACTTTCCCTTCCCATTCTCGACTCCATCTTGAGCCAGAACTTCCTTGTGCCTGATCGCCCCAGAACCTCCAAGGTTGTGGTTTCCCCTAAGCAGAGTGCAGCCTCTGTCTTCCTGATCTCAAGCAGGTGGTAAGGCAGAGCTGGTGGCATTCGCCTTTGTTGACTGCCACATGGTATGTGCCAATACCACTCAGGCCTTTGTAGCAGAGTTGGTGATACTTAACACCAAGTACTAAATATGACAGAGCAAAGCACAGGAAAGGAAAGCCTATGCTTGCTTCACACTTCCTCTTGGAAAACTCGAGCTCCTAGCTCAAGCACTCCCTTCTAGGTTGTCCCATACCATCATGTCCTCTTCTGCATGATGTATGTCAACACGTCTCCCCTCCACTCTCACCCTAGAGAGCTCAGTTCCTATCCACAGAGGTGGATTGCACCCTCATGGGCCAGGGGTATTTGTTAGGATTAAGGATCCCCTCAGAGGGCCAGAGAGATAGTCCAGAGGTACGTGCTTCATGCAGCTGACCTCAGGTCCATCCCCGGCACCACATAGTACCCTCCGGCATCAGGAGTGCAACCCTAAAGGCCATCTGAATTGCCTCAGTGGCCAGCAATCCCCGCACAGAAGAGTCCAGCAGTATCCCAGCTGTAGTTCCTCACACTGAACTGCCCACAGGACTCCACAGGCCCCTTGAGGATCGCTGGCAGCCACCTCCCCAACACCCAAGTTTAAATGCAAACATTGAACATTCAAAAAGAATCCTCAGGCATAGAAATGTTTCTTGTCTTGACAGTGGTAGTGGTTACTTTAGAGGGCACACATTTGCCAAGATACATGAATTGTACACATCAAGTGTGTATATGTAATGACACAATAATTCCTCAATGAAATGAGTTTTTAAAGAAACCCTAGCAGTACTAAAGCATGAGTTCATCACTCAGGAATCTTAAAATAACACTACAGGATTTCAGCAGTAGAGCCAGGAATTTGAATTCCAAGTATGGATTTCTTCAAATTCTGATTTTCAGTGTGAGGCAGATCTGTATCTCCTTAACATTCTTTATTATTTTGGTGGGGGGAGGGTAGTGGTGGTAGGATGGTCAGAACTGGCAATGCTCAGGGTTTACTTCTAGCCCAGGGGACCATAGGGGGTGCCAGGGATCAAATCTGAATTGTCTTCATGAAGGGCAAACACCCTCCCTGCTATACTATCACTCTGGTCTTCCTTTAATTTCTTGTGGTCGTCTATCCTCTTATGGGTACTTCTGAAAAACAGATACACATTTCAGACATGGTACAATTTGTCCACCTGACAGCTTACAGAATGCAAAATTATTTAATAGTCTGCTCCTGTGTGATAATGAGACATGCATAAGATATGGCTTGGTTACACAATTGAATCAAGGCAAAAATATTAGTCACGCTGTCCCCATGCACTTACATGTGAGGCAGTATTCAAAAATGGAATTATTAAACAGGAATAACCTCTGGACTTTTATAGGTGTCGAGGGGAGGGCAGAGTTGAGGTGATGTTTGATATTGTTTTACAGAAATTGTCCTGACTTCCAGGACTTTTCTACTTAACAAAAGGAAAATTCCATTTTCAGCTTAAACCCTAATCAGGAAATCATTCTTCCTAAAAAAAGGTGGGACAACTGAAAAAAAAAACCCACTATGCCACAATCCAGAGAGCACAAATAGGCCAGAGAGGCCAAAGGTACTTTATCTCTTCCTGGAGAAAACCCATTTCTTGGTGAGCAATCACTTAAGGAGAGGCGTTTGGTGGATAAGGTAGAAGGAAAGCGAACGACTTCAGCAAAGAGCAGGTACTGAAAGTGAACCCTCGGAAACACACAAACTAACTCTCAAAACTTGCTGTAAACAATACCAAGTAAATGCTTTGATGTCCAAGTAAAGAAATAAAAGCTAATTATAAACTAAGACAGAGTCAAAGCCTCCAAAGATTCAAAAGAAACAGGAAAGGGAACTATAATCAGTTTCGTAGTGCTACTAATGTCAGTGACCCCTACCCTGGGCACTTGCTGTGGGCCCTGGATGAATTATATACAATTCTCCCCAAAGCTGTGTGAGCTAGTACTCTTATTAGTCCCACTTGATACCAGATGAAAAAGAAGCCTCTGGACACTTGCAGAAAAGAACACTTTAAGGGAATAGTAATGTCCATAGATGAATCCATCTCCATTTGATTGCAAATCCTTAACTCTTAGCCATTCTTCTCTGCTCCCTTACATTCCACAGACTAACAGCAGGCATTACCCTGGACCTTATTAAAATGCATGATCTTAGCTCTCTCTCAGAACCCTTTTATCAGAATCTGTACTTTTTTAAAACAGAAATACCAAGAGATGATATGCGTATTAAAGTTTGGAAGTACTTCTCGCTTCCCTTTCAGAAGACAGTTTTCTTTGCCTCATTTGGTTCACATTTATCACCAACTCCTTCTTAGGAATGGATTGAAGGGCCTGCATGATAGTACAGCAGGTAGGGTACATGCCTTGCACATGACCAAGTCGAATTTGGTTCCCAGCATCCCATATGGTCCTCTGACCACTGTCTAGAGTATACTAGCATGAATAATTCCTGAGTACAGAGTCAGGAGTGATCCCTGAACATTGCTGGTGTGACCCCAAAACAAAACAAAGAATGGATTGGACATAGATTTATTGGTCTATTGTACATAATTGATAATTTAAGTAAATTATGCCCAGTTTTGGCAGTAAGCAAAACATTGATTGTCTCATTCCTTTCTTTTAGGATGCAGAGTTACTCCAAGTTATTTGGTAGTTGTGCTTTTGGTTTGGGGGCCACATCTGATGTGCTCAAGAGCAGCCCCTGGCCATGCTTAGGGGCTCATATGTGATAAGGGGAATCTGAACCAAGAGCACTGGAATTCAAGGCAGATCCCTAAACTTCTGTATTATCTCTCTTACCTTCTTTACACATCTTTACTGAGGTATAATTTTCATACCCTAAGATTCAATGCTTTAATGTACAGCTCAATAATTTTAATATATTCACCAAATTGTGCAGTCAGTTCCATAATTTAATAATATGACATTTTCATCATCCCAATAATATCCTTCATGCCTATTAGCAGTTAATCCTCATTCTTACAACCTGTCCCATGCAAAACACAAATCTACTTCTATCTGTATAAATTTTCTGTCTCCAGACATTTTATATAATTGGAATTATACAGTATGTGGTCTTTTTCACTGAGGACAGTCATTTCTGAGGTTTGTTCATAGTGTAGAGTATGTACATCAGACTTCATTCTTTTTACTGCTGAATTCTTTACCATTGTGCAGATTTGTCACCCTTTTTATTGTTTAGTAGATTGTATTGCTGAGTTTTGGGTTTTGTTGTTTTGTTTTATTTTGTTCTTGCAGTGCTGCGGATCAAACCCAGATTATTCTATGTGGCAGGCATGAGATTTACAACTTAGCCACAAGCCAGACCTCATTGTTTAGAAAGTTTGGAAAAGATATTTTACATTTATACTTTCACAAATAAAAGTACTTGCCTTTAATTTGTGAAAGTATTTTCCATGTCAGTGTTATCTTCAGTAGAAAGTGTTTTAAAAATATGTTTCCATGAAATTTTTAAAAATTAAGTTGCTGCTTCAAGTCACCTTAGACTGATTATGAAGGATAAGACCCCGAGTGATTGTTTACTGTAAGACATTACGTATGAAATAGAGGCAGGTGGGAAAGTTGACTCCTGGGTCTCTCTCTGACTGGACACAATCAGAAGTCCCTGCAGTTGTGGCCGGGTTAGCAAAGTCAAATGGGACAAGAAGAGGCAGCACCAGGCACAAAGAACAATCTCAATAGCCTACCTAAAAAGTGAGAGTTTCATGGACCTCTATCGTACTGCAGAACTATAAATTTCACTTTAATCATATGTCCTTAGTCATTTCCCAACAAATTCTGGCACCCTCCAAGTCTCAATTTAAAGTACCATACCAGGATTGGCATAAAGTTATAATAGAATCAAGACCATCATGACAACTGTAGTCAAGATTTAGAGGCCAAGAGGATTAAAATACAATGCTACCACCCTTTAAAAATATTGCTTTAATACTAACTTTTTCTGTTACACAGAACAAGTAGCTGTTCTTTATTCTAATGTCCCCAAAGCTTACTCATATAGGAAAGCCCTTCCTGTGTGTCTGAAAGTTTTTTGGTTGACTGTCACATCTGGGATAGCTCCATAGGAACTGCTAATTAACTCTTTCCCCAGGTGAGGTTCTAGTAAAAGCATCATCAAGTCACCCAATGCAAAGGTCTGGATTTCTAATGCCATTTCCAGTAAAAGAAATTGGAGTTCCTTAAAGAATTAGTTTCTTCTAGGATTGTGACATAAAATGTATATGTTGATGCAGAATTGCCTTATAGGTCCAGAAAGTTAGAAATTACTTTTTAAAAAAAATCTCATGGTGGTATATCAAAGGGACAAGAGACCCAACAGAGCTCCCAGTGGCCAAAGCAAATTTGAATGGAAAAATTTTAATAATGTAGCATTGTATTAAAATCCACCATGTAAAATAAATATCTGTGATGTTATACTTGTACAAATTATTTGCTGAAAAAAGAATAAATTGGGAGTGGGATGCTAGAGGGTGGCTATTTTTTATACAGAAAGAGTTCAAATAATTTGTTTAGATAATCCTGTTACAGGGAAGTAGAATTTAAGTCCCACCCACTAAGTGTGGGTTACATTATATCACTGTATCACTGTCATCCCATTGTTCTGGATTTATTCAAGCAGGCACCAGTAATGTCTCTATTCCTCCCAGACCTGAGATTTTAGCAGCTTCTCCTTATTCGTCTTTCCCAATGATTGGAGGCTCTTTTAGGATCAGGGGAATGAGACCTATCATTACTGTTTTTGGCATATCGAATACGTCACAGATAGTTCGCCAGTCTCTGCCCATGCAGGTGGGATACTCTTGGTAGCTTGCCGGGCTCTCCAAGAGGTGTGTGTGTATATATACATATATATATACATATATATATATATAACTCTTGGATATATATATGTATATATATACCTCTTGGATATATATATGTGTGTGTATATATATATATATTACTCTATGATTTGTTGCCTACTGCCTGACTCCACAAATATGGTGGAGTGCCACATCGTGCAGTCCGGAAAGCAGCCTGGAGCATGGCAGCAGTTGGGTAGTGGAGTTCAGCTGCCGGGGCTGGGTCCCTTGGGGCAGGGAGGGTTCTCACCTGCCCCCATCTGGGGTGCCCCAAGTGAAAACAACCTGGCGAGGAGTCCGGTGGCATGGCTATGGGGCATCATTTTATACTCCCATCTGGAAGGAGCAGCTGTTGAGATCTGGATGGTGGCCAATGAGGGGATTATCTGGTGCCTTGGCAGGTTGTGCAAAGTGTGGCAGGGTGTGGCAGGGTGTGGCTTATGGGTGTGATCCCTGGGTCAGGAGATTGGGGGATAGCAAGCAGAGGATCTCTGCTTCTGGGTCCCATTGAATCCAGAGTCCCAGGTCACAAAGTTCCACATAATCTGGGTTCCGTGGGACTTCATTCATATGTGAGGCTTGGCCAGAGTGTCCAGAAACTGGCCTGGAGCGCGGTGGTGGTTGGGTAGTGGAGGTCCGCTGCCAGGGTTGGGTCCCTTAGGGTAGGGAGGGTTCTCATCCAACCCTCCTCTGGGGAGGCCCGAGTGAAAACAGTCTGGCGCAGTTTGACATTACATTTAATAATTTGTGGCTAATGAGTAGAACTGGCTACAGGTCACTAGAAAAGGGAAGGGAAAAGTCATTTGACCAAGGTCAACCTGTAAGCACCACTTTGGCTAGATGACCAAAAATAGCATTGTTAGGAACAAGTCATATTGAAAACATGCACTGTTGAATATGATGGATATGACAGTTGACCTCTATGGAAGTTCTCTCACAAAAGCTATAAACTCAGCCTAATCTTGGGTAAAGTGACAGATGAAACCAGTCTGGGGAGAGATCTAAAAAACCCCAAAACAAGAAATATCTGATAACTGACATAGTACAGAGACCCCTGGAAATATGACAACTAAATGTTGTGTAATATGCTAGATGAGATCCCAGGACAGAGAATAGACATTTGAGCAAAAAATTAGAAAAGTCTGAAAGAAGAATCAAGCATCATTCCTAGTACTGATGGCTCCCTCTTTGTGACAAGTGCATTAGAGTAGCAGAAGATGTTAAGATTAAAGAAGATCAAGTGCTTGATATAGAGGGGCACTTTTTCTACCATCTTAGTAGCTTTTCTACAAATATAAACCAATTTTTGTTGATTTACTATGAGTTTGCAATATTATAAAAATTCAGAACTACAGCTTCACACCCCTATGTGTGTGTATATATACATATATAATATAGAATATGTGTATAATGACAACCAAAGAATTATTTTGGAAATATCTACAGAGAGAAATACACTAATTAATCAATTAACTACAGGCAATCAACAGTTTTCTGAATAGGACTTCTTCATACTTTTTTTTTTCTCAAGCAACATAATCACCACCGCCAAGTTTTATTTATTTATTTTTCACTTTACTTTCTATTTACTATGGTTACATTCAATATTTCAACACAAGCCTCACTATTATAGTTAGGAGTACCCCACTAGTCAGACCTGTTGTGAAGAGATATGAGGTTGGTTTTGGATTTCTGTACTTTAGCAACTAAGTCCAGAGAGATTTCTTCCAGATATTGGATCATTGCAAGCTTATAAGCCCCATCTGTGGTCGTCATAATATGGCGGTCACCACGCCCTTCACCCCCGCAGGGAAGAGGCGAGAGAGAGAAATACCTTTCCCCTCCTGGGTGGTCATGGGGCCTCGGCTTAGTTCTCAGTCTGGAGACATTCTTCGAGGAGCTGCCCATGCCGAAAAATTTAGCTGGCGTCTGGAGTCACGCTCACGCAGCTGCAGAGAGGCCACACACATGTGTGGCTCCCGGGATCACATCTTGGCGGCCTCTTCATACTTTTTTTAAATGAAATGGAATATCCACTCACCACCCAGGCCCCTGTATCATAGTCAAGGGCCTTGAGCTGTGTTATGACATTTCATGAATCTATATAATCACCTGTCCTCCTATGCATACTCAAAAACTCCATAATGTTTTCATGTAACTGTCCCCCAGACTCCACAACCCATGTGACAACAATCTGTGAACAGTAAAGCTAGGCATAGTTGTTCGCTACTATTATAATGATTTGAATATCCAATATAGACTCATTTTCAGGAAGGCTAATGTCTGTAATTTCAGCCTCTTGGCTGACCCTGGTGTTTCACCCGGTCTTCAGAATGAATGATAACGTGTTATAATCCATATGTGGAAAAGGGTCACTGGCAAATAACTCAGCCATTCCTAAATGGTCAGGGCAGTCCTTGGGATTAAGCATGTGAAATTAACTGAAGCCAATTTTTTTATGGTCTGGTAGTGATGAGGTGGGAGTGTAAGTCACATACACTGAAATTTTCCCCTAAGGCAGCAAAAGCAGGCATTTGTGTCCTGAGATTGGGTCAAGGATAAGAAATCAGGCTCTCTGTTCTAGGTATTGTACATCTTTCATTCATTATTTCAGTATTTATTTACTGAATGTCTATCACAAACATGATCACTGTCACTGTCATCCCGTTGCTCGTCGATTTGTTCGAGCGAGCACCAGTAACGTCTCTCATTGAGAGACTTGTTGTTACTGTTTTTGGCATATCCAATACACACAGGTAGCTTGCTAGGCTCTGCCGCGCAGGCTCGATACTCTCGGTAGCTTGCCGGGCTCTCCAAGAGGGGCGGAGGAATCTAACTCAGGTCGGCTGCATAAAAGGCGAACGCCCAACCGGTATGCTATTGCCATAATAGCTATACCAACATCATCACAACAAGAAGAGAGGTAAAGCAAGTGGAACCAAGAATGAAGCAAATCAAATCCAGAACTACCTGCCTGCAAAAGTTCAAAGTGCATTCACTTCTTCTGTAATACATGGCAGGTAGGAGGTGCTTTAAATTCTGACAATTGAATGAGTAAATACTGCAAAGCTTTCTTTGAACATCAACATTATCTGGAAGAGGAGTATAGGGTCCAAGGCCAACTAGGGAACTGTTCTGAAGAGTCTACTTCCTTTACACCATGGGAAAGATTATTATTCTTTCCTACATTTCTTTGTGGTCAGTGATTGTCCTATACAAGCAGATCAAAAGAATGGATTGTAGAAGCCTTCTACCAGACACACATGGCTTCCTGGATGTGAGGAATTGAGTGTAAAGATTTTGTGTTCAAGACACATATCAAATTTAGTTCCTAGTCCAATGTTGTTCTTGTATTTTCCTGGTCTCTCTGATTTTCAAATTGGCCGAATAAGATTAAAACATCTTTCTTATGAACTGACTGATCATCTGTGAAGAAAGCTTGAAAAACAAAGCAATTGGGAAAATGTTTGGGGAGAAAGTACTGCATTATAAATTAAGAGAAGATGAGATAAAGGAAAATTAATGATAATTCAGTGAACTTTGCATGTGGGTCCTAAACTCTTCCTCCAGATATTAACATTGATGTCAATATGTTATGGGAAAGCTTTGAAGTGTTTACTCATTCAGTTGACAGAGTTTAAAGCACCTACCACATGTCAGGTATTACAGGAGACTTTGGACTTTTACAGGTAGGTAGTTCTGGCCTTGATTTTGCATGTGGGAGACCTGGGTTTAATCCTTAGCACTGCATGGTCCCCTGAGCACTACCAGAAGCAACCAGGGGACAATTCCCAAGCTTACTGGGTATTACCTAAAACTCTCTCCCTCAAAAAGTCAAGAGAGAGCGGGGCTGGAGCGATAGCACAGCGGCTAGGGTGTTGGCCTTGCACGCAGCCGACCCAGGTTCGATTCCCAGCATCCCATATAGTCCCCCGAGCACCACCAGGAGTAATTCCTAAGTGCAGAGCCAGGAGTAACCCCTGTGCATCGCTGAATGTGACCCAAAAAGCTAAAAGAAAAAAAAAAAGAAAAGTCAAGAGAGAATTGCTGTGGCACCAGTCATAGCTTTTTGCTCTTCATAGATCTTAAAGACAATTATTCTCTGGACTCCTTTTATGAAGAAAGAGAAGGTAGGGCTAAGTGGTAGGCTACATTATCTGTAAGGTCCCTTCAGAGTCCTTCGGTCTGAAATCTTACCATCTTAAGTGCATTGCTCCAACAATAATACATTAATAGCTATTTGTTGTATTTACTATGTGTTGGGACACATATACTTTTTAAGTACTCTCTCATTGAATTCCCCCAACTGAAGCAGACAAGTATTATTTTTTAACTGGTATTATTGTGATGATGATGATGATCATCATCATCATCTGTGTAAGCTCCTCACATGCGAGGAGCTGTGTAAGCTCTTCACTCACAGGGATTACACGTTAACAGATGTATGCGGGCTCTCCAAGTAGCTCTCTCTTGCCGCCCGCATTCAGTGCTCTCAAGCCGCTTCTTGATCCAGGACAGCTGTTGCCTTGGACGAACGAAGGAAGAACGAGGGCCAAGCTGGTTGCTGATTAGTTGTCATTTATTCAATCTCTCTTCACTCCCAGTTCTCTCCAACCCTCCCTCTGTGTGTGTGTGTGTCTCTCTCTAACTGCGCAATTCTCTCTTCCTGCTGTATCTGTCCCTCTCTCTCTCTGCTGTCTCTCCCTCTCTTCTCTCCTTCTCCTTCTATCCCCCCTTTCATCCCGCAGCCGCTCTTTTTTATTCTCTCACCTCGCTTCCCCAACCATGCCTCTCCATGGGAAGCGTGATCAACATGTTTTTTCCAGTCTTCATGACCATCTGCAGCCCACGAAGGCAAAACAGCCCTTAAGATGTGTTTCTCGGGCCGGAGCAATAGTACAAGGGGTAGGGCATTTGCCTTGCACACAGGCGACCCGGGGTTTGATTCCCTGCATCTCATATAGTCCCCTGAGCATCGACAGGAGTAATTCCTGAGTGCAAAGCCAGGAGTAAGCCTTGTGCATCGCCGGGTGTGACCCAAAAAGAAAAAAAAAATGTGTTTCTCCTCTCCTAGACCAGTAACTTAACTAGCGTCTTTAATTCTACTTCCTAATATTTACCATTCTGTATGGACAGAGTAATAGACCCTTTTAGGTTTGTAGGGTGACACTCCTGGAGACATCTCACCACAGACTCAGACTTCAGTGCTCAGGCCGGATCAATAATTCCTAACCCAAGCAGGGTCCAAATCTAGTTATTACTTTTTGGATTATGACAGAATTTGTCCATGACCAAGCTCTTAACTTATAGTTAAGCATTAGGGCACTATGGCCAGGCCCATTTCTTTCTTTCTTTTTTTTGAGTTTTTTTAAAAATTTTTTTATTTTATGTTAGTTCACAATATTTGATTACATTTCATATTCAAACACCAATCCCACCACCATTTCACCTTCCCACCACCAAATTCGGGACGTTTCCATCCCAAACTCCAATCCGTGTTCCAAAGCACACCATAAAAATATATTTTGTATTGTTTATTATGAAAAGCTGCTGAACATGCTTACAAAAAAGTGTTCATACAGGAAACAGTGTGAAGATTGTTCTATTTGGGGAGGAGCCTTTAAGACATTCTATAGGATGTCACTAACATGTTGTTAAAGTTTGGGTGATGTGAACGTTGGTATATCTATCTGAAAATATGTATATATGTATATATATACATATATATATTTCCCTCTATGATTTGTTGCCTACTGTCTGAACCCCATGAAATATGGTGTGATAATTATGGAGAATGGGTAGGGAGTGTCTTATGAGGTGTCATGTGGCCGCTTTTGCGGCCACACAGTCCAGGAATATGTTCACTCATATGTGAGGTTAGGCCCAAGAGTGTGGTGTGAAGCCTGGAGTGAGGCAGTGGTTGGGTTGTGGAGATTGGCTGCCAGGGCTAGGTCCCTTGGGGCAGGGAGGGCTCTCACCCACCCCCGTCTGAGGTGCCCCGAGTAAAAAGTCTGGCATGGCTATGGGGGACTCATTTTGCACTGTTTTCTGGGAGAAGCAGCTATGAGTTCTGGAGGATGGTGGATGACAAGATTATCTGGCACTGGCGGAAGGTGTCTTATGGGAGTGACCCCTGGGTCTCTGGAGACTGGAGAAAACGGGCAGAGGATCTCTGCTTCCATGTCCCATTGAGCCCAGAGTCTAAGATCACAAAGTTCTGCATTACCTGGGTTCCAAGGGACTTCGCTCATGCATGAGGCTTGGCCCAAGGGTGTGGGGTGCAGCCTGGAGTATAGCAGTGCTTGGGTTGTGGAGGTCGGCTGCCGGGGCTAGGGCCCTTGGGGTGAAGGTTCTCACCCGCCCCCGTCTATGGTGTCCCAAGTGAAAACAGCTGGCCAGGCCCATTTCAATGCTAGGGTAGCACAGAGCTCACAGCTTGCCCTGGGTCTATCCAGTCCCTCATCAGGATCCTGCTTTGGGGGATCTAAGAAGTAAGGGCAACTGAGGCTTAAGTCAAGAGAGCAGATGTCCAAGAGGTAATATTATCTGGAGTCAAACAACTCCCAAGCCACAGGCTTTTTTTTTTTTTAACTGTCTTCCTGTATCCATACAAAAACAATTGCTCTGAAATAACTTACCATGCAAAGGATATTAAGAAAAAGAGAAAGACAATATTTACGGAGTCTGATCAGGAGACAAAGGAAATTGACAGGTTGAGAGGCAATCAACAAACGCAAGCTTCCAGGAGTCAGGGAGGAAGGACAAACCAACGTTCTCCTACAATCATCGTTCTCACATGAGGAAACTGAAGCAAAGCTAAGTTCAAGGTCACACATAATCCTTTAAAAATGCAATACCAAGGGCACAGGTCTGAAACTCATGTACTTCTGTGAACACAGGATACTGAAACTTGATGACCACCTGCCTGCCCATGAGTTTAAACAACACAACTTCAGTATCTGCACATTTAGCCTCCACCTACAAAAATGGTTCTCTAAAGGATGATCACAAGACCGGAAAAACATCAGAATCATCTGTGAACTTGGCAGAAATGCAAATTTCTGAGCCAAACTTAGACCACCAGAGAAAGATCCTCCAGGACTAAAGCCTAGAGACGACTCTGAAGAAGCTTCAGGAGTGATTCTGCGGCAAACAAGAGTTTGAGAACCACCTCTCTCTGCAACTCAGATCTGTGACTCTTAGTGGATATAATGATAGAACTCAGAAAACATAGAATGTACTGACTGAAACATGGTCAAGGTCATCTACGTGAGTGAATTCAGGATTTCACAAACTGAGAAGCAGCACCTAATATGAAACCTGCAAAAGTAGGTCGTCTTTTCGAACTAGTTCCCTTTAGTCATTTCATCTTCTATCATGGCACATCAATGAACAAGGAATAAGAAAAAGAATCCATTTCTTCCTTAAAAATATTTGTTTTCCAGGTAGAGGTATCCTCAGCACGTATATCTGAATTGCCAAAGTGCTAAGCAGGGATTTTGTGGTAGGAATCCAATTAAACTCTACAGGAAAAACACGGTAGCCAGAATCACCCAAGAATGCTTTTGAAGTCTTCATCTCTGGTGGACCATTGCCCCTTCTCAGACATAACAATTGATGTCCTGAAAGGGAGGAAGTCATCTGACAGCCTTATTTCTCTTTGAGCCCAACACTATTGATTCTCTGGCTTTTTTTGAAGAGACACAGCAGATTGCCAGTTTGCTTTCTTAAAAAACATCTCCAGGCTAATATATTGGAATTGCTGAACCAATGGTGTCATGGGAGACCATTATAAAATCCTCTCCGAGTTAAGTCTGCATGCCTCAAAGAGCAAAAAATTAATATACTGTCGTTACACAGTTGAGAGGGGAAATTAATTTGTATGGAAACCTTTTCTAAGGCCTGTTCAGACTGCCCAGATACTGCTCCAAATGGGAGCATTATCTGCTTTCCCAAAATAATACACCATATGCCCTAATCTGGCAGACGCAAGATAATTACATGACGCTGGCAGAGCCAATATGCTTGCTAATAAATGGAAAAATGAGTACAATGCAAATCAAAGTTTAGTTCAATGGTTATTCAGATTTGTGGTAGGGAAGCTACCTGCTACAATTAAGCCTGGTGACAAGCAGAAAATAGGCTTCTTGCAAAGATTTAAAGACCAAAGCTGCTGTCAGGAGACTCATTGATATCAAGGAATATGAAGAGAGAAAAGGGAATTTTTCATTTCTGGGCTTAGGTGGTAGTTTTGTTACCACAAAACGGGAGGAACATCTAGGTGGGTCCTTTATGCTAGTGGGTGTAAAATTAGCATGCAAAGCTTCAAGTGTTGGTGAAGAGATATTTATTTAAGTGCTTTAAGAAGGTAGTTTTGGATCTCTGATGTCCTGTGTCCTGGCCACATGCTGGTTCCCAAGTGCACCATCTGAAGGTTGCACTTAGTCTCTCACTGCTTCTGTCCATCAAAGTTCACTGCTGTCCTCCTGGTCTGTGACTGATGCTCTGCTGTCCGAAGCTGGCGCTCTGGGACCTGCCTCCCAAAGTGTCTGTAGCCCAGCAACTCTTCATCTCTTTGGCTTCCTTTATTCTCACGCCATCTGCATGTGGGGAGGTTAAGAACTGCTACTTCCTGCAGCCTGCCCAGGGAGCTGCTGAGGGGTCAAAGAGAAGAAGTCACTGCCCTGTATTCCCTTCCCTGCCCCTTAGTCTTTTCCATCTTTTCTCCTGACTGGCTATCCTTCATGTTGGGGAGATATTTAACACCCAATTGTAAAGGCACTATCTGGTGTCCCTCCACTCTCCCTCCTCCTCCACTGCAATAGTTTCATATGATTCCAAGCCACTGGGTCCACTCTTACTGAGATGCAGTGGGTTGGGTGAGGGGTATCTAAACTGAAAAAAAAAAACCCTAAATGCCTAATTCCATACAATTGAAGGAGGGGGGGGTAGTGTTTTTTTGTTTTTTTTTTTTTAAGGGGGAGTGTGCACGCCCAGCTGTGCTCAGGACTTCCTTCTGGCCCCATGCCCAAAGGTGCTCAGGGAATCATATACAGTGACTAGGATCAAACCAAGCTCAGCCAGACAAAAGCAAGCTCCTGAACCTCTGTACTATCTCTCCAGCCCTTCCTTCTTATTTTTCTATTGTTGCTATGATTAGGGGGTCACACATTTGCTTGCAGTGTTCATCACGGATTGCACATGCCCCCTTGAAAAATTGTTTTTAATTTTTTAATTTATTTTAATTTTTAGACAAAAGCAACAACTCTGGATACAATTCTGGAGTTGAAATTGATTGGGTAACAAAGCCCCAATATTATGATCTCTAAGTATAAAACATAATTTTTTTTGGGGGGGGGTTTGTGTCACACCTGGCAATGCTCAGGGGTTACTTCTGGCTCTGCACTCAGGAATTACTCCTGGCGGTGCTCAGGGGACCATATGGGATGCTGGGAATTGAACCCGGGTTGGCCGCATGCAAGGCAAACACCCTACCCACTATGCTATCGCTCCAGCCCCCAAAATATAATTTTTTAATATGACAATTGTTATATCTGATCACGGGGTGGTTTCCTTGCCTAAGAATTTATTAAGCTGTTTGTTGCTAGTTGAGCCTTCTGTGTTATTGTTTTTGTTTGTTGAGTTTAGTTGGTGTCTGTTACTTTCTCACCTAATTTGGTGTGCTCCTGTTGGAATTTTAGTATTGGGGTACCCACAGAAGGTGCTGTAGGCCACATATGCAGCCATGTAGTCCAGAGACTTTAGGATCTATGGTCTGGGCCAATGAGTTGACTGTGGGGACCGGTATTTTCATGAATTTTAGCTACTTGGCACACATCTCCTTGGAGATTCAGTCAGGAGCCTGGAGACAAGGGCTAGTGGATGAGTCTACATGGCAGCAGCTGTGGGAGGTGGGTGTGGCCGCCAGGGCTTCAGGAAGTACAGGGGCTTGGGGAGTCTGTTCACCCCAACTCTTAGAAGACACCAGAGATTTTAGCCTGGGCACTGGAGTAGCCTGAAATTATTCGCAGCTTAGCATATCTGCAGAGAATATTCATGAAGTGGTAGAGCTGAGCCCTTGGTGTGGCTGTGGTGTGAGTGTGGCTGCGGCTGTGGCTGCTGGGGTGAGCACTCAGTCTACTCAGCCCACCTGCCTCCCAAGGGCACCCAGAGGTTTCAGCTGTGGGAAGCAGTGTGGCCATAAATTTTAGCAGCTTGGCATGCATCTCCTCAGAGACACCGTCGTGAATTGGTAGAACAGGGCCAGTGGGTGAGCCAATATGGCGGCAGCTGTGGGAGATGGGCCTCACCTGAAATTTTAAGTGAAGGCTTTTTAAAAAACAAACACAACAATCTAGAAGTTGGATTTTCACCAACCCATATGGATTTCTGATGTGAGGGTCCCAAGTTCTGAACAGCTTTAACCCAAAAAAAAGGAGGAAAAATTACTGTTGAAAGACCCAGAGTTCTTTCTTTTTGGGCGAAGGAATTTGCCCAATAAAATTGGCAAGGGTAACTTGTGGGAACCTGTTTGTTGGCATCTGTCTTCATTGTTTTCTCACAAAGCTACCTGAAGTTATTCTTTTTTAAAAAGTCTCATTTCTTGGGGCTGGAGCGGTAGTACAGTGGGTAGGGCGTTTGCCTTGCACGCAACCAACCCAGGTTTGATTCCCACCATATGGTCCCCCGAGCACTGCCAGGAGTAATTCCTGAGTGTATGAGCTAGGAGTGACTCCTGTGCATTGCTGGGTGTGACCCAAAAAGAAAAGAGAAAAAAGTTTCATTTCTTGATCCTGATGTATACTGAAAACAGTGCTAAAAAACTGGTGTTATCAAGTCTGGCTTTGCATGACTATGGATGAATAATGTGGAGAACAAGAAAACTTGGTGTTTCTTTTACCTTGGGGGTAAAAAAAAAAATCAAACCTACCTGAGAACAGTTTTTTCCTCAATTTTTCTCTGTAACCCCCCCTCCCCTCCACTCCATAAGCCATCTTTTCCTGGTCCATCCAGCTTTTCTGCTTTTCTTTTTTTGGGGGGGTCACACCCAGAGATGCTCAGGGGTTACTCCTGGCTTTGCACTCAGGAATTACTCCTGGCAGTGCTTGGGGGACCATATGGGATGCCGGGGATCGAACCCGGGTCGGCCTCGTGCAAGGAAAACGCCCTACCCGCTGTGCTATCGCTCCGGCCCCATCATCCAGCTTTTCTGAACAGAAAGAACATATTTTTAGTGGTGAGAGAAACATGGGTTGGAGCGATAGCATAGTGGGTAGGGAGTTTGCCTTTCACACCGCTGACCCGGGTTCAATTCCTCCGCCCCTCTTGGAGAGCCCGGCAAGATACCAAAAGTATCTCACCCACATGGCAGAGCCTGGCAAGCTACCTCTGGCATATTCGATATACCAAAAACAGCAACAACAAGTCTCGTAATGAAGACATTACTGGTGCCCGCTCAAGCAAATCAATGAGCAATGGTATGACAGTGATACAGTGATACAGTGAGAGAAACATTGGTCATCCTAAATGGAAAGCATCTAGCCTGTGACCCACTGAATCAAGAACCAACCAGAATCATAACCTATAGCTGAGGGGAGACACAAAGACATGACAAACCCCTTTTACTGACTGCAGGGTAAAATCAGACATTGGGTACACGAGCCTTTAGAGACAGACCTTCCTAGAATGCCAACAAACAGGATCCCACGAGTTACTCTTGCCAATTAAATTCCAGGAGTGTGAAGACGATGACAGATGTAGGAGTGCCAGTGGATTTGAGCTCTGTCAGTACAAATACCTTCACAAGGGAGCCTGCATTGTAGAGTGGAAGGCAACAGTGATGAAATATTTACATATTTATAAGTAACTAGACATTAACAAGCTTGCCAGTTTCATCTGATGCATTCCAAAGAGAAGTCCCGGGAAAGTGGGTAGAGCTGCATGGCCTTAATCAAGGGGTGACCAGTGGTTTTAGAAACCAGTTGGAAGCTGACCAGGATCTCCATTCCAGGAGGGTACACTTCATTGGCATTGCTTTAGGGATAATTTTTGAAAATCATCAATGGTTTATATGTAAACCACTGACATAATAAATCTTATAAGCTCAGATATTAATCCACCACAATATCACTTAGAGAATCTTACACAGTCAAGAGATGATCCTTTTAGGGAAGACGGAGGTTTGTTTTCAACCAAATTTGGGAACTATTTCATTCTTAGAAAATCAAAGCATACAAGGGCTTTGAATTCTTAGAAATTCAAAGCAACCAAAGGCTCTAAGTCCCACATGAAAGAAAGCTATATAACCCTATATTCCCAGGCATTTTTGGTTGTAAACATCCTTCTGTTCATCCATACCTACATCTTGTGTCATCCAAATTCTCCTTTGTCACACTATGTGACATAGAGAAATTTAATTCATAAAAAAATCCATTTGCTTATTCAGTAATTCACTGCTGAATTAAATAGCAGCATATTTCAAGGAAATAAAAGGAATTGGACTGGAGTGCATAGAAGGCTCTGTTGGATTCTCTCATTGTTCTTGTTCTGGGGGCCAAGGTCAAACTTGTTTTGTTTAAAGACAAACATAAGAGTCTCTATACACAGCCATATTTGAGTTCATTCTCTAAAACAGCAATAGAAGTCAGTTCAGGAAAGGACAGGGAGTACTTCTGAGAAATAACTGATTTTGATTAGTTTCTAGTTGAGTTTTTCCTGCTTGCTATGGTTTGGGGCAAGACACTTAAATTTAATATAAAGAAATTGTTTACCCCAAATCATTTCTGTGTGGACTAATTTGAATATAAAGCTGTCACTTCTCTTCTCCCACCCCATCTTGTACTCACTTCTGTATAACTGAATATACCTCACCTGTTCTACCTGCCAACTCTGTCTGCCTGAATTGTAAAAAAAAAAATCCTTGCTGAGCCAGGAATGGCCTCTAGGACACTCTCGTAGTTTGTCTTTCTCTTTCTCTTAGTCACCTATTGCCACAGTGACACCAAGTAACAAAGCATTCCTATATTCAGTGGCTCCAACAAACATAAGTTTTTCTCATTAATTTTCATCTGAATCAGTTATGGTTGTTCACTTTCTGCTCCAAGCTGTGTGTTGGCTGTAGCACTGTTTACAATAGCCAGAATCTGGAAAAAACTCGAGTGCCCTAGAACAGATGACTGGTTGAAGAAACTCTGGTACATCTATACAATGGAATACTATGCAGCTGTTAGAAAAAATGAGGTCATGCCGTTTGCATATAAGTGGATCAACATGGAAAGTATCATGCTAAGTGAAATGAGTCAGAAAGAGAGAGACAGACATAGAAAGATTGCACTCATCTGTGGAATATAGAATAATAGTCTATAAGACTAACATCCAAGAATAGTAGAAATAAGTACCAGGAGATTGTCTCCATGGCTTGGAGGCTGGTCTCTCATTCTGGGTAACTCAGGGAAGGGACCACCAAGTAAAATGTGGTTGGAGGTCATGTGGGGGAAGGGTGATGCGGGCCGAATACAGACTAGAGACTGAACACAATGGCCACTCAACACCTTTATTGCAAACCACAACACCTAATCAGAGAGAGAGAACAAAAGGGAATTCCCTGCCATAGTGGCAGGGTGGGGTGGGGGGAGACGGGACTGGGGAGGGGGGGAGGGATGTTGGGTTTACTGGTGGTGGAGAATGGGCACTGGTGAAGGGATGTGTTATCGAACTTTGTATGGGGGAAACATGAGCACAAAGATGTATGGATCTGTAACTGTACCCTCACGATGACTCTCTAATTAAAAATAAACTAAAAAAAAAAAAAAGCTGTGTGTTGGGCTCAGGTCTGCCCCAGGCTGCAGAAGCAGTGGATTTCTGAGCATTCTTCTCACACAGTGGATTGCTGGAGCAAAAGAGCATGCCTAGTAACACGAGTTGATTTGAGGTTCACATCATATCTCACTAACATCTCATTAGGTAAAGAGTCACACAGCCAAACCCAATACCAATAGGATGGTGGGAAAGTGAGGAAGAGAGAAAATTTGCTGAACAAGATACTGAATTACATCCCTCATCTCTTTCTTTGCTTCCCTTTGTACTGTATATCTTAAGCTTTCCTCACTCCGACTGTCTGGGTTTTGGCAAATTTGATGATTCCGACAATTTTTCTAACTTCCAGGGCACCTTTTAGGTGTCACAAAAAAACAGTCCTGGAGTTGGAACCGGAACTGGGTCAGGTGAGCAGCAGAAATAGCATAAGGAATGCAAAGGGGAACAAGCCTGGGAATGCTGATACTTTGGACTGGCAAGAGAAATGCAAAGATGCCCAAGTCTACCTTCCAGCGTCTGAACACAGACGATAGAGATGAATCTCAATGGTCCAAAACAGAACTAACTCTGAAATAGGATGGAAGCCAGAGAGTCCGGGAGACTGAGCACAATTCTCTGGTTTCCATGTGGTGGTCAGCTTCTTTTGAACTTTTCAAGCCTGACCCATCACTTCACCACAGCACCCAGAGGCCCTGCCCCAGGGCAGTAGTAGGCTAAGGCTTGTGGGAGACCCACCCACCCACCCTCTGCTTAATTCTGAGCTGCAGGGAAGATACAAGAGGTGGATTTGGGGGGATCTCGGGGGTGGTTTGGATGACAGGGATTTGGGTAACACCCACCAGTGCTCCAGGATTATTCCTGGATTTGTGATCAGAGAACATTCTTGGTAGGAAACAGGGTACCAATAAAGGGTGACAGGGCCCACTTCGCCGCACCCGCAGCCCCAGTATGACTGAGGAAGACAAGGGAGCTGCTTTGGACACCAGCAGCCCGCCAGCAACCTGCAGTATGTGATTTGAGCGCTTCCGCCAGGCCCCCCGTGCGGGGGCCCGGCGTTTCTCTCTCTTTTTTTTTTAATCTCTCTCTCTCTCCTTCAACCTCTCCTGGGCACAGCACAGCCTCCACCCCACTTCTCTGAGCACAAAATGGAGAGATGCACCCAAATGCGCGGCGCGGCTGGAGATCGAAGGCAGGAAAGTACCAGTCTCCGCCCACATCAGACACTTAAAGAGAGTGCAGCCACGCCACGTGGGCTTTCCCACTTTGCCGCGCCCGCAGCCCCAGTATGACTGAGGAGGACAAGGGAGCTTTCCCACTTCCGCCCATGCGGTGGGGCCCGGTATTTCTTTAGGTTTTCCCATCTTATGAGCACCATAAAAGGGTAAAAGATTGTAGTGATAGAATTTCAGGCAGAATTTTCCCTGGACTTTATACAGAAACCCAAAACCGCGACCTAATGTCATCTTAGTATCAGCAATACGTAATGTTTCCTTCTTAATGGGTCGGACTTTTGTGGGAGATCCTAACAAGAATAGTAAGTCTTTTGCTGAAATATTGAAGGCAATCAAAGTGGTAGCCATCTCTCTAGACTGAACTAAGCTATATCCCCACGCCAGCTGAGAAGAAATATCCTTCTTTCTCGGGAAGAAACGCGGCGTGGTGTCAAACATAGTGTGATGTCCATTAAGCAAACAGACCTGGTGGCGTGGGAATGGGATATAAGGGGAAAAATTATGTACATGGAACAGCGGGACGCTTGTGGAATCTCGAGCCGGAGCCGATACCAGCGCAAGACCTTTGGTTCCAGAAACTGCTTGCAGACACTCTACTAGACTATCAACTAAGCCAGAGCCCCACGCCGGCTGATGACGGGAAATAACCATCCTCTTCGGTTTTTTTTCCCTTTGTCAGACAGCGTGGCGATTACTAAACAGGCGTGAACTCGGTGGCGCGGGGCAAGGGGGAAAAAGAAAAGTTATGTAACAAACAGCGGGACTTAATATCTCTATATTCTTAGCAATGGAGAACTATCAAATGCCTCCTTGGCAATAGGACTGTCTTTTTCTTTTTGGGGGGAAACCCCAGCAACGGTAGTGAGTTGTGTGTTGAAACATGGAATGTAATTGAGATAAAGCGTAAAAGAAGTGAAACTTATCACGTACAAGGGTGGGGACTGGGGAGGTAGGAGGGGGCGGCAGATATACTGGGGGGGGGGTTGGTGATGGAAGATGGGCACTGGTGAAGGGAAGGGTGTTTGAGTATTGTATAACTGACATAATCCTGAGAACTATGTAACTCTCCACTTGGTGATTCAATAAAGAAAATTAAAAAAAAAATAAAGGGTGACAGGGAATCAAACCTGGGTTGGCCACAAGGAAGACAAGTACCCTGCCCATTGTACTATCTATCCAGCCCCCAAGAGGTGGTTTTGAACCAACCCCCTGGTTCCAAGCCCTCCCTGTGATCAAGAGAACTACTCCACCATCCTTCCAAATGATTTCTACTTTTCATCAGTCAGAGGTTCCCAGATTTTGCTTCTTGTTAGAATTACCCAAGAGCTTTTGAAAGTGACTTCCATTCTATGATACTCCTCCTAATTGACCTAGGATTCCAATTGTGCACCAAAGACTTAAAAATTATTGGCTGATTCTAATGTGCTGCCAAATTTAGAATCCACCCCTCTGAAAATCTAAAGCTCAATTATAGTTGGACTATAAGAAGCTAAAGTCCTATAGTCTAAAACTATATTTGTTTTAATCAACAATGCTGCATGTTTGATTTTCCTTAATTTGGGGACCATACCTGGCAGCGATCAGGGGATATTCCTGACTCTGTGCTCAAAAGTGACCCCTGGAGAGGCTTGGGAGACCATATGTGGTGCCAAAGACATGAACAGGGGTTGGCAGGATGCAAGTCTTAATCCCTGTACTAGCTCTATGATCTGACAATACTGTTTTAGAGACAGAGGATGACCCTGAGCTGAGTGTAGGAACTGGAGAAATGACAATAGCTCTGTATAAGGGACCATGGAGCCATCATCCCCATCCTGAAACCTATACAACTCTGAAAATGTGTTTTTAAAACTCAATGGCAGTAAAACCTGACCTTACTTGAACTCTCTTAGTGACAAAACTTGACTATTTATAGCCTTTATTCATTGAGCTTGGTGTGAATATTCATGCATTTTTGCCAGGAAAATATTAATGTGTTTAATTACAGAGTGCTTTCCCAGACCCTCTGCAGTTGTTACATAATACAGAGTATGTGTAGCTTCTTTACATTTTGAAAATTTAAGATTTTAGAAAACAAATGTGTTGCCCAGAGATTCAGGCTGAGGGAATACGAATTTTTGGAAGTCATTTTATATGTCATGGATATAAAGAATGAGGAGAAGGGCAGAGAAGAGAGGAAAATGACCATCAGACAGCCCTATGAGAAGGTGGTTAGATCAGAGAGAAGGACCACATCGGTGTAGCGACAGCCCCTCGGTAGGGCTCAGAGCTTGACAGGCAGGAAGAAGGTCACCTGCCACACTATATCCTCACTCACCTCTTTCTTTTGTGCAGTGTGCAAACTATTCAATCATACAGATGTCCCTGATGAGCAATTTTGAGAATAGCTGGAGTTGTGAACAGAGATGGCCAATTCCTTTTCAAAGTACAGGAATGTCTAATGCTCCATTTTTGGGTAGTTTCTATTCATGAAATGAAAATGTCCTAACCTCTAGCAGGTCTGTCATGCAATTTCCAGCAGGTCTGTGATACCTTTGCTTTGGCTTGTGTGAGAGGGAGTTCTGCATAAGATAAACAAGCATGGCAGGGCCAGAGTGCATAATCACTGTCATTCTATCACTGTCATCCTGTTGCTCATCGATTTGCTCAAGCGGGCACCAGTAACATCTCCATTGTGAGACTTGTTGTTACTGTTTTTGGTATATGAATATACCCCGGGTAGCTTGCCAGGCTCACCTTGCAGGCAAGATACTCTCAGTAGCTTGCCGGGCTCTCTGAGAGAGGCGGAAGAATCGAACCCTGATCAGCCATGTGCAAGGCAAACACCCTACCTGCTGTGCTATCACTCTAGCCCAGAGTGCATAATACTGGGCATCAAAATCATTAAGTAGGATCTGACTAATTTTTTCTTTCTTGTGGGGGGAGGGTACGGGGGAAGTGGAAGAGTGGTGTTCAGGGATGACTTCTTGACTATGCTCAGATATCACTCCTTGCCAGTGCTCTGGAGACCCTGTGCAGTGCCAGAGATTGAGCCCAGCTCAGCCATGTGCAAGACAAGTATCTTTAACCCATGCTATCTCTCTGACTCCTCAGCTAATTTCATCTAACCCTTAGCACACAGTACCTGGCATGACCTGAGTCAACGTACAGGCTACAGAAACATTTCCATGAACATTTAGTATGCCAAGCATGGATTACACTGACTCAGGTATGCCTCACAGAAATCTTAGGAGAGGGAAGGAATCTGGGAGCTTTCGTAGATCATGTGTGCAAGCAAAGTAGTTCAAATGTGTCCAGGCCACCTATGCAAGCCAAATCCTTCTGATGCCAAAGGCAATGTTCAAGGCTGCTATTCTGTGGCTGCCTCATCTGAACTGAAAGAGCACTGGAAATGGTGTCTGGCATATATGACTCTGCTACTCCTGGGAAAGCAACATAGGTGCCCACCCCCAGCGCTACAGCAACGCATGGGAGGATCAGACTAAATTCTCTTTGATTTAGACGAAACCACAGTAGTCGTTCTCTCAGACCAGCACAAGCATGTGAAACACTGGCTTCTCTCTTTGCTGCCTCATGCACATTTGCATAAACTCCAGAGTGCAAATGTGCTCATAATTTCAGTTATATTTTAAGGAGAAATGTTTTTGTTTGTGGTATTTTGTTTGTAGGCTCCATTAAGCTGAACATTACCAGTATTGCTTGGAACCAAAAAAGCACTTTGATGTGACTATATTCAGATGTCCTATTTCTTCTTGAATGAGTTTTGGTAAATTTTTCGTTTCAAACAATTGGTCCATGTCATCCATGTTATTGGATCTATGTGCCCGGAGTTGTTCATAGCTGTTCCTAATCTTTTCAAAGGCTGCAGTCTACAGTATTATCTCCCATTTTATTCCTGATACTGTAGCTTATTTGTTTTCTTTTCTTCCTGTGCTTAGAGGCATATAATTTTATTGATTTTTTCCCCCAAATAAACATCCTCTGGGAGCCAGAGAGATAGTATAGTGGCAGGGTGCTTGCTTTGTATGCAGACAACCCGGGTTTTATTTCCAGCACCCCATAAGGTTCCACGAGAAGTGATCCCTCAGTGGAGACCTAGGAGTAAGCCCTGAGCACTGCCAGATGTGACCCCCAAACAGATAAAAACAACGAAACACCATAAATAATTATCTTTTGTTTCATTGGCTTTGTCAATTTTAATTTTTAAATTTTATCTATTTACTGCCTTTCTTGGATTGTTTTGGATTTAGTTTATTTTTCACTTACAAGTTGCTGGAATTACAAATCTCTGGAACTGGAAAAGTATATATTTAAAGAAATTTTTTTTAATGTTGGTATTTTGAAATTTGAACTTAATTTTTTTGAATACCAAGGGATTTTTAAATGTATTCTGTTATTGATTACTAGCTTAATTTTATTAAAATCAGAGTTCATAGTTTGAATGATTTCAATTATCTTAGATTTTCCAAAAATTGTTTTATTATCTGGGATATGACCTATCATAGTGAGGCTTCCAAAAACATTTAAAGTAAATGTGTAGTCTGTAATTATGAGCTAAAGTGTTTTATAAAGATTAAATAGGTCAAGCTGGTTGATGATGTTGTTTAGGTCTTGTACACTCTTGCTGATTTACTGTCTGCTTTTTCCATCAGTTTGTGAATAAGGAGTGTTAAGGTCTCCTGCTGTAATGGATGTCTCTGTTTCTCCTTGAGGTCTGTCAGTTTTTGTCTCACTTATTTTGACACTTGACCTCTTTATCATTATCCCTGATAATTTCCTTCCTCTGAAATCTGCTTTGTTTAAAATTAATATAGCCACTCAAGCTTTCTTTAACATTAATATTGTTTAGCTTTCCTAGATCTGTATTTTTAATCTGTGTCTTTATGTTTAATGTGATTTTTTTGTAGCTAACAGTTAGATCATTATTATTATTATTAATAATAATAATAAAATTAACCTGTATTAATTTTCATCTTTAAATCATTTATATTTAAAATGATTACTAGGGGATGGTATGGCAGAGGCTGGCAAACTACCCGTGTCGTATTCGATATGCCAAAAACAGTAACAACAAGTCTCACAATGGAGACGTTACTAGTGCTCGCTCAAGCAAATTGATGAGCAATGGGATGACAGTGATACAGTGATACGAGGGGATGGACAGATAGTACAGGGGTAAGGCACTTTCCTTGCATGCAGTCAACCCCGGTTCAGTTTCAAGCACTGAATATGAACCAAGCACCACCAGGAGTGATCTCTTTCACAGAGCCCTGAAACTATTAGACTATTAGATGTGATCACAAACCACACACACAAAAGTTATATAGTTAGATTACTTTTAACCACGTTTGTAACTTTGTCAGACATTCATTTATAACATCAGTTATTATCTTTGTTTTTGGCTTGCCCTCTTTTGCTACTTCCTCTAATTTCTATTGAAAATTTTGCATGATTTTATTTTTTTCTTCTTAACTTATCCATTTTGGTGTTTTCTCTCTCTCTTTTTTTACTGATTGACTTTGGTTTATATGTACACTTACAACTTCTCCATGACCAGTTTCAAATAATGCTATGCTGTTTTGTAGGTTTTGAAAGTTTCCTATAATGGAATTTTTCAAATTCCTCCTTCTATTTGTCTTTGATCTTGTGCAGTTTAATATATAATATGCTTAGGTATATGATATGCTGGGGGTAGTGGGGGAAACGATTTGGACCATACCTGGCTGTACTCCCTTGGCAGACTCAGGGACCCAATGGGATGCCAGGGATCCAATCCAGGTCAGCTGCATGCAAGGCGAACACCCTATATACTGTAGTATCTCTCAGGTCTCTGCGATTGATTCTTGTAGTTTGTATTCTGTTTGATGTCCTTGGAGTTTCATGAACCTATTGTTTATATCTGTCACTAATTTTGTAACATTTACAACTTTTTTTTGGTAGATTCACTATACTATATCAAGCTTGGAAATGGTCAATCTGGATAACAACTAAGTGCTGAAAGTAGGAATAAGTAAAGGAACAAACATGATAACCTCTCAGTATCTGTATTGCAAACCATAATATCCGAAAGGAGAGAGACAGAGACAGAGACAGGAACAGAGAGACAGAGAGAAGGAAGTGCCTGTCATAGAGCCATAGAGTCAAGCTAAGGGAGGCAGGGTGACAGAAGGGAAACTGAGGTCATTGGTGGTGGGAAATGGACACTGGTGAAGGGCTAAGTGTTGGATTATTGTATGACTGAAACCTGATCATGAACAGCTTTATAACTGTGTATCTCGTGGTAACTCAATAATATACATATATAGATAGATATGTATGTGTGTGTATATATATGTCTTCTTATATTTTCTAAGCTTCCTATATCTGTGTTTTAGAAAACAGTCATTATTGTTTCAAATAGTTCCTCTATTCCTTTACTTCCTTCTTATATTATCATTTCATATATGTTACAATTTATGTAATTGTCCCATGATTTGTAGATATTCTGTTCTATCCTCCCCACTTCTTTCCACTTTGGAAAATGTCTACTGACATATCTTCAAGTTCACTGATTTTTTCTTGGCCATGTTCAATTAACTGATGAGCACATCAAAGCAACTCTTAATATCTGTTACCTTTTTTTTTTACTTACAGCAATTTATTTTGAAGCTTTTTTTAACATTGCCCTCTCTTTGCTTGTATTTTCTGCCTGTTATTACAGGTTGTCCCTTTTTCCACTAGTGTCCTTAGCATACTTATAATTTTTTATTGTCTGGTATAATTATTTCAAAATTTCTGCCATCACCAGTTAAGGTTCAGATGATAGCAGAATCTCCAAACTGTGTTTTTTGCTGGGAGCAGCTTCCTGGATTTTTTTTTTTTAATTGATCACCGTGAGATGCAATTGCAAAGCTTTCATGTTTGAGTTTCAGTCATACAATGATCAAACACCCAATCCCTTCACCAGTGCACATTCTCCACCACCAATATCCCCAGTATACCCCCCCTTTCTAAACCCTCCCCCTGCCTCTATGGCAGACAATTTCCCCCATACTCCCTCTACTTTGGGGCATTATGGTTTCCAATACAGATACTAAGAGGTTATCACGTTTGGTCCTTTATATGTTTTCAGCACACATCTCCTATCTTGATGGATAGATAATGTGTCTGACTATGGATCAGAAGCTTCCTGACTTCTAGACAATACCATCTTTCTTCCGTTGTTTCTCCTTTCATTTTAAGGCTTTAAAAACTACTCTGCCAAAAATCTCTCTGTTTGAATGTCTATAAAGTTTTCTATTTCACTATTAGATATTGACTAGTGTTGGTGAAGTAGTGCACTCATTATGATCTCTAAGGTTGCCCTGACAAAAGAGTTATTAATACGATTGGAAACACTATATTCAGAAATAAGTTTCTTGGGGAGCAACGAAAGCATAAAGGCTGCTACTGTTGTACAAATGAGTACAGGAATCAGGTTTTGTGTTGATGTTGTGTCATATGCTTTTAAGGATAAATTGCTTTTATTAATATTTTCTTTTTTTTTCATTTTTATCAAGACATTGTGATTTACAAGTTGTTCATAATAGAGTTGTTTCAGGCATACAATGTTCAACACCCATCCAACCACCGGTGTCCTCCTCCCTCTATTCCCTTCACCAATGTCTCCAGGTTCCCTTCCACCCCCATCCTTTCCCCATGGCAGGCATATAACAAATTTATTTCACATTACTTGCTCCCACAAAACTTAAAGGAACGGCAAACAAAATTACCATAAAATAAATTAATGAAAGTCATTTTGTGATGACTACTAAATTATTTTAACCAATATAAATAAAACGCTAATTCATTATTGAAAATGTTTAAAATCCTTTAGCAAACTAGGAATAAACATAATTTCTGTAACCTAGTAGAAAGCATCCATATCCTCTGATATTCAGCATCAGAGAATGCCATACTCAGTGCCACATGTTAAGAAGTTTGTCCTGTCCTCTAGAGAAGCAATTTTTTCTTTTGTCAATTTAGGATGGATTTATTGAGAAACTTCTATGTGACTTCTTTTTATGGTTGATTGCATTTATTAAAAGATATAAGAAATTCATATTTATCTTTAAATGTTTATGAAATCCTTTTTCTATTTCTAACCTTTCAATTGATTTATTTATACATTCTTACTTTATTCCATTATGCATTTTACAGATAAGAGGCAGAGCCAGAGAGATAGTATAGGGGATAAGGCCCTTGCTTTGCCCCCAACAGTGATGTTCAGGGGGTCATATGGTACCAGGAATAGAACTGTAGTGAGCACTGGCAAGGCATGAACTCTCCCCCTTCTACTGTCTCCTTCAACCCTAGTCAGAGTATTTTTTGTTATTGTTTATTTTGGGGCCACGCTTGGCGATGCTCGGAGGTTACTCCTAATTCTGTGCTCAGGAATCACTCCTGATAGTACTTGAGGGACCACATGGGATGCCGTAGATTGAACTCAGGTCAGCCACATGGAGAGCAAGCGCCCTACCTGCTGTACTGTCTCTCCGGTTCCAATCACCGTGGTTTACAAAATTATTCGTAGTTGAGTTTTAGACATATATTTCAACACCAATCCCACCACCAGTGTCAGCTTCCCTCTACCAATGTTCCCAGGTTCCCTCCCATGCCCCACCCACACCCTCGCTAGCCTGTCCTCTTGTCAGGAACTTTCTAAGCTTAGTTCTTAAATTTTGTGTCTCTTGATTTCAGCATAGTTGATTCTGTGATTTGGATATATGGATCTATCACTTCTAAATTATTCCTTTGTACCTAGATCCCCTGATCTGGTCCGTTGCTTCTCACTTGTCTCTTTTCCTACTCCCCTCCATGCTTTCTTTTCTTCTTCACCCTATACTCTGAGGCCAATGTTGTTCTGGGCATTCCACCTTTAAAATATTGCATTCTCTCATCCAGTTGTTCTAAATACCACATATAAGTTATAACACCGTGTGTTTATCCTTAAAGAAGCTCTTTTAATGCTTCTTGCAAAATTGTTTTCAAAGCAATGAATTCCCTAGCTGTTGCCTGTCCATGAAATTCTGTATCATTTCTTCAAGCTGAATGATAATCTAGCTTGATAGAGAATACTTAATTCTCTTTCAAGGGACTTCTATTTTAATCTCTATCAAGCTAAATCAAAAACTCATTTTGTTGAGTTTTTGTACTATATCCCTCTATACTCATCTGGCTCGTAGAGTGTCATTTGATAGATCTGCTATGGGTTTTCCTTTGCATTTAAGTTCATTTTTTGATCTTCCTGAATTCAGTATTCTGTCTCTATCTTTGACTTTTGTCATTTTGAGTACAGTGTGTCTTGGAGTTTTCCTAGTTAAGACTATTTCCTGGATCGTGGTGCCTATAATCCTTAACTCTGGGAAATTCTTATCAATGATTTCTTTAACTATTGTTTCTTCTTCATGTTTGCCTTCCCGTTCTTCAGAAACTCTGATTATTCTTATTTAGTTCCTCTTGAATTTACCCCACATTTCTCTTGTATGCTGTTCATTTCTTCTCTATTGTTTCTTCTGCTATTTTCTAGTGGTTTCCTCCTTCTCATCTTGGAACTCCTTGATCTTTTGCTAAGCTTCCTTTATTCTGCTATTCAGAACTTCTATTGACTTTATATATATATATAACCTGCCACGTTCTTCATTTCTGTCATTTCTGATTGTGGTAGTTTTTTTTTTATTTCAACTCATACTTTTGTGTTTTGTGACTACCTACACTATTATTACTTTGATTAATTGAACATCTATTACTAAAGAGGATTTACTGTTGATGTCTTAGATAATAGTGTTTTCACTCAATCGGCTTGGTGGGCTTCTACTTGTTTTTTCCCATTAGTTTGCCAGTGTTCTTGCTGTGCTGGGGTTGAGTCTTTGAGGTTATACCTGGAAGACACTGAGGGATTAGGCTAGGGCTGCTCTCATTCTTCTCTAGTCATCTTTACTAAATGAAAAGAAGTATAACTGTGAACCGCCTGTAATTTGGTGAGTAGATCTGTTGCTGTGTTACAGGCATGCTTATATGGCACAGGTCAAGTGTGGAGGCTTGCTGGATCCTATCCTGTAGAGAGCGGCTCTGCCTCTAGTTCCAGATTAGGCCCAGCTGGAGGCAAGTCTCACCTAGAATGGTAAACCAAAAAGCAGAAGGTCAGAAGCTGTGGAGTGGGCCCTTTGATATGGCACTGGTCAGGGGTGCAGGCTTCTGGGACCTAATTAATAGGGAGGGGCTCTGCCTCCTTTTGCTGATGAGGCCCAGGGATGTCAGCCAGAGGAGGCAAGCCTCACCTGGAGTAGTGGCACAGCAAGCAGAAGGTGAGGGATCAGAAGGTTTTATTCATGAATGTGCTTGCCCCCTTGACTTACTATTAACCTGCCTTAATATGATATGGTCCAGCCCCTGGACAGAAAAGAAATTTTCCTGATTCTCTCATCTCAAGAGACAAAGCTGAGAAGTCATTGTTTGGATGATGTTTCCATGGACTCTTCTTGCCTTCTGGAGTTTGCACATTCCAGCTCTGTGAGCTGGGGAATTTGTTCAGCAAGGAAGGCACTTGCCTGGCACATGGTGGACCAGTGTTCCATCCTGGAACTGCATCAGGCCCCTGATGTCTATAGAGACACACGTCTCTAGAGTTAATGCATTTTTTTTTGGAGCCTTCAAAAGGAACCCAGCCCTGCAGACATTCAGGTGTTACAGCAGACACACTGATACATGCCAGGCTCTCAATCTCCCTCTTTAAAACACTTTTTTATTAATTTCTTTTCATTTGTATTTGTAAGAAATGCTTTTCTCTTTCCTTATGTCTCTTGCATAGTTTACTTTAGAGCAATGTCCTTTTTACATAGACATAGGAAGACAGTCCTTGCCAAAGGAACTGGATAGGCCCAGGGCAAGCAGTAAGCTATCCTGGCATTGAAAGGGGACAGGTCAAGTGCCATAAAACTTATAAGAGCGAAGTCATGGACAAATTCTGTCATGACCCAAAGAGACCCAAAGAAGAATTTGACTTGACCAGTCACAGGGTCCAGTTAGAGGAAATGAGTGATTAACAGACAGGGGAAGCAGACCACAAAGGAGAAGTTACATATAAATACCGAGGAAATGGCAGTGTTTTGGGAGCATTGTGATGGGTAATACTCAGTAAACCTAAGCTCCTTGCTGTGGTGGAGGAGAAAGGACAAACCAATGTTATCCTACATGATAGCTTCTAACTTTTTATCTGCTAGGAAGCCATGAGTATCTATGAAAGCTGTTATTTTTCCATTTTGGCTAAAGATATATCAAAATACCATTTATATATTTCAATCAGCATAATAGTATCTAAGAAAATCTAAAGTGATGTCATTCTAATCTAGCTGATAGAAAGAATCTGAACATCATAGTAAACCCACTTAGCCATAAATTTCTTGTGTGGCCCTTGCAGCGATGTGTGAGAGTGTCACTGGGTAAGCCACTGCCTTTGGTGTGCAGGCCACAGTGTCAGGAATCTGTAATATAAATCCTGTCTTGGGGCTCTAGTTTTGTAGTTGCATATTTCTAGTATGTTCCTCCCTGGCCTCTTTGACTGATACAGTCATACTTCCCAGGAGAAGGCATAGTCCTGTTCAGCTGGATCTGTGCCAAGGAAATGTAGCATAGAAGGGATCTTTCCTTAGGAATACTTTATTGCAGGGGCCTGAGAGATGAAACAGCAGGTGGGGCACTTGCCTTGCACAGAGCAGACCCAGTTTCCATTCCCAGCCTCCCATTGGGTCCCCTGAGCCCTGCCAGGAGTAATTCCTGAGCACAGGGCCAAGAGAAAACCCTAGCCCAGACTTTATTTCATTCAAGAAACTCTTCTAGCATATGGATAAATCAGATTATCACTTTAAGGGCATATAAAAGAGACACAGGGGACTGGAGCGATATGACAAAAACAGTAACAAGTCTCACAATGGAGACGATACTGGTGCCTGCTCGAGCAAATCAATAAAAAACGGGACTACAGTGCTACAGAGCTACAGATTTATTTTCATTAAAGAACTGTGATTTACAAAGTTATCAATAGTTGAATTTTAGGCATATAATATTTCAACACCAGTGTCACCACCTGGATCAAGTTCCCTCCATTGTTGTTTCCATATTTCCTCCCTACCCTCTACACACACCTCATGCCTGACAGGCACGTGACAAAGTTCCAACTTTTGCGTTGTTGATTTTTTAAATTTTTTTTGTTGTGGTGGTGGTGCTCTGATCTTGCCTATGCCATTAAACTGCACACTGACTGTAGGTTTGATATTTTCTTACCTCTGAGGAGTATTTCTTTGTGTATATCTATAGCAGAATCTCCTGTCCCTGTACCAGGCTGTCTTCACTGGGATCCTCTCAGAGGGAAGTGGGTTGGGTTTGTGAGAAACTGGCCCAGAACAGACCACAGGAATCAATTTAGCTTTCTCAAGACTCTTTTTACAGGAGTCCGCATGGCAGAATAACTTGATTTTCTGCCCCTGAGCAAGGAATTCGGATACAGGCACCCCAGGTCGCAAGAAGGGTGGGTGGTCAGACCAGATAACCAGATGCTTCTCACAAGACCCATATCACAAGACCCATATCACAAGACCCAGGACTGCCCCCAGAACCGGGACATTCCTGAATATTGGCGCAAATACTGATCTCTAAAACCATAGGCTAAGGAGTGATGTCCTTTTAAATGGATTGATTAAGAAAGTTTGTAATATTACAAATCTATTGGCTATGAAATGCATGGACTCTGCTGTAACTGCTGTAACGGCTGGGGAAGGCCTATATAAGATCTCCTTTGGAGAAGCTTGGGGTCTTGCCCAACCTGCTGGACCTGTGTGTCCGTGTAGGCAGCTGGACCCTGGCTAGCCAGTTTTACAATAAACCCTGCTTGCTGTTTGCAGTCTCTGGAGTCTCTTTGTCAGTAAGGGAGATCTCGATCCGCACCCTAACAGGTTTCCCTCCCCGCCTCAAGCAGAGTCCTGACAGCCGAAAACCTCCAGAACCCAGTCGCAGCCATGCTCAAGGCCCCTCACCACACATTTGGACAAGCGAGCCTCATGCATGAAGGAACCCAGGTATGTGAGTCTTGTGGCTGAGATCTCCAAACCTGCTCAGATCAGGATTGGGCCTCCTTCACCTAAGTCCCCCATGTTCCAGTAGCTTGGCAGTCACACCCACAAACTGCCCCCGGCACCATGTAATCTTACCAATGGCCAAGATCCAGAGACTAAAACAAAGCTCCCGGAGTGTAGGATGACATTACTTTGTCCTTTCCCTCCTTGCCACAAGTAGCTTGTCCCAATTTTACCCAGAGTTTAGGCTTACCCCAGTCTCACCCATCAAGGTGTTCCCGAATCTCTCCCATCCCTTTGTTTAGCTATAATCACTTCTCTTTGCTCTCTTCCCCAAAAGAGTTAATCCTCGGCTTTCCCTTAATCCGACTCTGCTAATTTGCAAGGTCAGACCTTCCTAGGATACTGAATTTATATTATATAAATTAATATTGCCTTTCTCCTCTTCTTGTGCCTTTTGAATTATTTACTTTAAAGCTATGACTGTTTTGTATAGACACAATAAGACAATATTATGTTTTTATAACTTGGGAATTAATTGGCCTCGAATATTATTCCCTCCCGGGCCTCTGCTCTCTCCACTTAAGCCTCAGTTGCCCTCAGTTCCTAGCACCCCAAAGTAGGGTCCCCGACATGGGACAGGAAGGATCCAGGGCAAGCGGTGAGTTATGTGCTACCCTGGCATCGAGATGGGCCTGGCCAAAGTGCCTAATTCTTAACTATAAGTTAAGAGCTTGATCATAGACAAATGCTGTCATGATCCAATAGTAATTATGAGACTGGGACCCTGCCAGGCATAGGAAAGACTGATCTGGCCTGAGCACTGTAGTCTGAAATTGAGATGGCCCCAGGAGAGCAATTCTATAAGCTTTAATGCATCTCTTATTGTGTCCATACAAAATAATTAATATTATGAATTCTTATATGTTTGCTGGCTGAGGAGAAGAGAAACACATTCATGGGACTCCGCCCTTGGGTGGATCCTCCTGCTGAAAGAGAATTAAGTCCTAGGAGAAGCATCCCCTAAGGAAAAGGAACCTTACCCTATTGATGGTGACCACACCTACGTGTATGCCCCAACCCCCTGATGCTGTGGAGATTTAACTAGGCTGTAAGAGTGGGTTGGGGGGCCAGATCCACGGGGCAGATCCACGGGGAGAGATCCAGGAGAGCGGGAGAGAAGCGGAGGGAGAGAATGAAATAAATGGATCAAGCAACCAGTTTGGCCTTCTTCCTTCTTCCTTCTGTCGCCTGCCCTCGACTGACGGCACACACAGCGGTTCCGGGGCACCGGACGCGGGCGGTGAGACAGAGCTGACCGGAGAGCCCGCGAGTGCTTGCGCCCCTCGGCGCTCTTTAGTTTTTTACACCGGAGGAGAGCGATGCAGATGCAGAATCTCACACAGCAGAGCCTGGCAAGCTACCCGCAGCATATTCGATATGCCAAAAACAGTAACAATAATGGGCCTCATTCCCTGACCCTGAATGCAACAGGGACGAATGGAGACATTACTGGGGCCCACTCGAGCAAATCAATGAGCAACAGGATGACAGTGATACAGTGATACAGTGAATATGATATATATAGCTGTTGAAGTTTAATGGGTAGAGGTTGGGAGATAGCTCAAAGCAGTGAAGCTTATGCTTAGCATGCAGGAAGTCCAGAGTCCAATCCCTGGCACCACACGTGGCCCACCTCTCATACTCTCAGGTATTGCCCCAGTGGGCCTGGAGCAATGAGTGCCAGAGTTTCAGGCCCTCACCACCAGATCTAGTTTCACAGGAGTTGCCTCCAGATCCTACACTTGACTTAAAAACTCACATTAGAACCTTCTTTCATCTTCTTAAGATGTTTTTAAAATTGATATTCTTTCAGGATAAAGTGATAATACAGTGAGTATTTGAGCACTTGCCTTGCATACAGCTAACTTGGTTCAATCCCAGACACCCCATATAGTCTCCTGAGCACTGTCAGGAGTGACCCTTGAGTACAGAGTCAGGAATAAACCCTGAGCATAGCCAGGTGTGGTCCCCAAACAAAAGCAATAACAAAAAAATTGATATCTTTTCAATAGTTAAATGAATAAACTGTGGTAAATTTGTGCAAGAGACTGTTAATCACTGAAAAAAGGAAGTAAACAATTAAGCTATGAAAAGACACAGATGAAAATTTAAGGACATATGGCAAAGTGAAAAACCTCTACTGAAATGCTATATACAGTGTTTGTTTCCAAGTACATGACATTGTAGGAGAAAAGAACTATGGACATAAGAAAAGTATCAGTAGCCGCCAAGATTTGAAGAGGACAAATAATCAGAGAATAGAGAAGTTTTAGGACTGAATCTATTTTGTATGATGCTATAATAGTCAAAACTTGTCAAAACCCATAGGACACCCAACACCAAGAGTGAATCTTGATGTAAACTATAGTCCTTGGTGATGATAATGCGTGTATGGAGATTCACTGGCTGTAACAAATGGACACTCTGGTAGAGAACATTGATAGTGAGGGGAGGACATGCTTGCTTTGGAGACAAAGGGGCATATGGCAGATCACTGTGCTTTCCATTCAGCTTCGCTTGGAACCTAAAATTTCTCTAAAAATGTTGTGTGTGTATGGGATATGTACTTACGGTTTGTCTAACAACTGTTTTGTTCAGAAATATATTATGCAAAACTTTCTCATTTTGGTATAGAAATGTTGGTTTATTGGTCACTCTATTCTGGAGTTGCCTGTATCCTAGTTCAGATGGCATAATTTCTCTTCTTTGTATGTTTGTGTGTCTCTCTCTTTCATACTCTCTCTCTCTCTTGCTCTCCTCTCTCACATTTCCTAAATAAAATTATTTTTCAAAAAAAAATCTGGCCCATTATATGTATGTAAGAAAAGGAAAACAAGCATTTGTCACAAACTATCCCTTCATGCAATCCTCTGAGAACCAAAAACTTAAAATATTACTACATCATAAATAAATTCAAAGACCCATTGATTTATGGGGGTCAGAGAGATGTACAGTGGTTAAGGCATTTGGCTTGCATGCAGCCAACCCAGGCTTGATCTCTGGCATCTCATATGGTCCCCGAGCACTGCCAGGAGTGATTCCTGAGTTAGAGCCAGAAATAACCCCTGAACATTGTCAGGTGTGGCCCTAAAACAAAACAAAACAAAACAAAATTGATCCAATTTTCTAGTAAATAAGATAATTTTCTTGAGGTAGATTTTAAAATATTCCATTTTATAGAAGTTAATCCTTCCACAAATATCACAGAAACTGCAAGCTTAACTTCACATTTATATAAAGAGAAAAGAGAAGAGTCCAATATGTACACAGATTTTTTCAAAGCAACTCCTTAAAAACACAGTCACATTTTCTTCTTCATGCCGAATCATGTTCACAGGGACGTCCAGAAGTGAAATTAAATAAGAAAATGATTTTTAAAATATGCTTGACTACTTTACTGTTTATGCCAGTCTTGAAAACTGCATTAGGCTCCAAAAAGAGAAATAATAATATAGATGAATGACAGTATATATATTGTTGATTGCAAGAAAAGTAAGTTATCCTAATACCATTAAACTACATTTGGTAACTAGCCTTAAGTTCACAAAGAGAAACAAATTTTTTCTTTTTTAAAATCTGACCTTTTTTCCAACTGAACTTTGTCCCTGTTTTCATCATTAATGGTTGCAAACAACAGAAGTTGGACCTACTGAATAAATAAAGTATATCCAAAGGATACTCAGCTAGTCACAAAAATCCTTTGAAAAGCTGAAGAACTAGACTTGAGATGAAGCTCCCTAGAGTAGTTCCCAAATTCACTCTGTACAACTCCTCTGATTCAGAAAATGTTGTCACCACGGACCATAGGCCAATGATCATACAACTTGTTCCATGCTAAGAAGTCTACCTCACAGACTTAAGTGAGTTCACCATCTGTATTAATGAGTCCTTCGAAAAGCAGAATCAATGGGGAGTGTGTGTGTGTATATGTGTGTGTGTGTATGGAGAGAGAGAAAGAGAGAGAGAGAGAGAGAGAGAGAGAGAGAGAGAGAGAGAGAGAGAGAGAGAGGGAGGGAGGGAGGGAGGGAGGGAGGGAGGGAGTTGAAAGTTTCCAATGAAAACAAACCTTCAGACTGATAATAGAACTAAGGTTTGGAGAGGAGGCAGTTAGGAGGGAGAAGAAGGTAAACAAGCGACCTAGGGCATAGAGGTGCAGGGATATTGCCACTTTTCGTGATAGGTATGATATATTCACAATTGTATGGCTAAAACTATTAATATTACAAACTATGTTACCTCAACTAAAAAAAGTCAGGGAGTGTGCTACCCAGAGAAGAGCCAAAATTGCAGTTCAAGTGCAAAGACCACCTGCCGTCAGAATTGACTCTTGCTTGGAGGGAGTCAGTCCTTTGGTCTATTCAGGTCTAGCACTGAATAAGGCCCACACTCTTTGAAGAAAGAAGTCAGTTTCATTCCCTTTGTTCGGAAAGTCTGTTAATTTTTTTTTAATAGGTAGGCATATATTTTTTTCTAATTAGCATTTTTCTGGGTTTTTATATACATTTATAGAAGTGGAATTATTTAATCACATGGTATCACTGTATCACTGTCATCTCATTGTTTGTCAATTTACTTGAGCGGGCACCAGTAACGTCTCTATTCCTCCCAACCCTGAGATTTTAGCAGCCTCTCCTTACTCATCTTGCCCAACAATTGGAGGCTCTTTCAGGGTCGGGGAATGGGACCTATCATTACTGGTTTTGGCATATCGAATACACTGTGGGTAGCTTGCCAGGCTCTGCCGTGCGGGTGATACTCTCGATAGCTTGCCAAGCTCTCTAAGAGGTGTGTGTGTGTGTGTGTGTGTGTGTGTGTGTGTGTGTGTGATATATATATATATACATATATATATATATATATATATATGTATATATATATGGCAGCGATTGAGTAGTGGAGGCCTGCTGCCGGGGCTAGGTCCCTCTGGGGTGCCCCGAGTGAAAACATGGTAAGCATGTTTTTAATATTCTGAAAAATCTCCATACTGTTTTTCATAGATATTGGACCAATTTATGTTGCCACCAAAAGTGTATGAATTTTCTTTTTTTAATTTATTTTTAATGTAGACAAAAGCCACAACTGTTGATACAATTCTATAGTTGAGGTTGATTAGATAACAAAGCTCCAACATTAAAATTGATAGTTTAAAAATCAATTTTTATGTGAAAATTGCTGTATCTAGCCATGGGGTTATTATGTTCTTGCCTAAGGATTTACTAAACTGTTTGTTGCTAGTTGAGCCTTCTGTCTTTTGTTTTTGTTCGTTGAGTTGAGTTAGCTCCTATGTTACTTTCCCATCTAATTTGGTGTGCTCATAGTGGAAATTCAGTACTGAGGAATTTGTTCTGTTATTTTTTCTTCTTCTTTATTTCTTTTTTTTAATTAACTCACCCGTGAGATACAATTACAAATCTTTCATGTTTGAATTTTAGTCATACAATGATCAAACACCCATCCCTCCACCAGTACTGAGGAATTTGGAGGCGTTATGTGACTGTGTATGCAACCACGTGATCCAGAGACATTAAGATATATGGTCTGAGCCAATGAGTGTTTCCATGGTGTTTAACTGCTTGGCTTGCATCGCCTCAGAGATTTAGTCATGAATTGGTAGAGCAGGGCCAATGGATGAGTCAACACAGAGGCAACTGTGGGAGGTGGATACTGCTGCCAGGGCTTCTGAAAGTAGGGGGTGAGGTGGGGGGTGGAGAAGGCTTCCCGTCCCCACTCTGAAGAGACCCATAGTTCCCAGCCTGGACTCCTAAAATTTTTCTCAGCACAGTGTCTCTGCAGAGAGTATTAGCAAAGCAATGGAGTTGAACCCTTGGTGTGGCAGCGGTGGGGTGTGGATCGGCTGCTGGGGCTTTGGCAAGGTAGAAGACTTGGTCCTCTCCTGTTGGGGTCCTGGCCAGTTGACCCCGACACACTGGAGTGTGATCCCCCGAAGTCACCGGACTTACTCCCTATGGGAGAGGGAGTGGGAAGGGGAGAAGCCTCTGCCCTGGCCCTCTGCTCACCGTGGGATTTCTGCCACCTTGAGAAAGAAACTGAGAAAGAACGCCGCAGGGGGAGGGGGGAGTCTGGTGGTCAAGCAGTCTCTGTTTATTAGCCCTTACACAGAGGTATTTACATACCTTTTCTGGGTGGGATTCTTAAGCAAGGCAAGTAGGGCACGTTCATCCCGTCGGGCTCATACAGATGTCAGCTAATGATTTGCATATCCTGCTTAGGGTGAGCAGTTATCAGTATGGGCAGGTGGTCACAGTCATGCCCCTCACCCTCAACCAGAGTGCCTATGTGTGAGGGGTGCTGGAGCAGGCCCCTGGGTCTTTGTAAACAGGGCTGGCTCTTGCTTCAGAGGAAGTCTCAGGCTAGCTGCTGAGACCCCAACACTCTCCCCTCCAGAGGGCACCTCAGAATTCCCAGCTGGGGAGTACCAGTGTGTCCATGAAATTTATCTGCTTGGCTGGAATCTCCTCAGATATTTAGTTGTTAATCAGTAGAGAGCTCCCATTTGACCTAGAAATACCACTTCTGGGAATATATCCTGGAGACACAAAAAAGTATAGTAGAAATGACATCTGCACTTGTATGTTCATTGCAGCACTATTTACAATAGCCAGAATCTGGAAAAAAAAGAATGCCTGAGAACAGATAACTGGTTAAAGAAACTTTGGTACATCTACACAATGGAATACTATGCAGCTATTAGAAAAGATAAAGTCATGAAATTTGCATATAAGTGGATCAACATGGAGAGTTTCATGCTAAGTGAAATGAGTCAGAAAGAGAGGAACAGACATAGAAGGACTGCACTCATTTGTGGAATATAAAGTAACTGAATGGGAGACTAACACCCAACGATAGTAGAGATAAGGACCAGGAGGATTGCTCCATGGCTTGAAAACTGGCCTCACATGCTGGAGGAAAAGGCAGCTCAAATAGAGAGGGAAACACCAGACAAAGGATGCTTGGAGAGCCAGCTTGGGATGGAGGATGTGTGCTGAAAGTAGACTATAGACCAAGCATGATGGCCACTTAATATCTGTATTGCAAACGACAACACCCAAAAGGAGAGAGAGAGAGAGTAAGAGGGAATGCACCTGCCATAGAGGCTGGGGGGTGGGGGAAGGGAAATGGGGGAGAGGGATACTGGGAACATTGGTGGAGGAGAAGGGGCACTGGTGGAGGGATGGGTACTTGATCATTGTATGACTGAAACGTAAGCACAAAAGTTTGTGTAAGTCTGTAACTGTACCTCACGGTCATTCACTAAAAAAATTAATTTTTTAAAAAATGGCAAAACAAAAAAGCTGGAAACAGGGATACCTTCTCTTCCCTAGATCTTTCTGCTCTCCTCCTTTAGAATTGCCTTGTCCTTGATCTCCAACTCCTTTGCATCTTCATCTTCTTTTTGAAAAGGAGATTAGCCATGTTCTAGTGTTATATAATAAAGAGAAACAAATGTGCTTGCACACAAAGCCAACTTTTCATTTTGACAAGAAGACTCTGGAGATGAAATGAAATTAGTGCTCATATCTCCAATTTAATCTTAAAAATGCTCAAGATCTAAGGCCCTTGTACTGAATAGAGAAGAAGCCACAGGATGTAGAGCAGCTTCCTGCTAACCTCACAGCAGAAGTGGGGCGGGTGGAAGTGGGGGGAGCAAAATGATGAGTCACCAATCTGCAGTTTGGGGTGCAAGGACACTAGCATCGCCCTTTGCTGTTTTCTAAATGCCACGTATTCAGGGCTGGAGAGGCAGTAAGGGGATTAAGGCACTACCTTGCATGCAGTCAGTCCTGGTTCTATCACCAGCACTGCACATGGTCCCTTGAGCTCTGCCAGGAAAGATCCCTGAACACAGAGCCAGGAGTGAACCCTGAGCACTACCAGGCATGCATGGCCCCCAAACAACAAAAATCACAGATTCCTATGCAAATCTAATTTTGATGACCAGGGCTTTCATCCCAAAGGTCATACCTGCAAAAACACACCAAGATCAGAAGTTACAGCTGGAGGTCAAGGGTCAAACTGCCCTGCAGAACCATACTGTTGGGTCTACTTGGTTCTACCCTGCCCTAAATATTGAACTTGATATTGTTGTTAGTTGCTAGCAGGAAAAAACAAGAGAAATTGAAAACCAGAGCTCAGACTCCCAGCTTCTCCTGCAAAGTAAAATTCCTAGGAAACTGGGCCCATTGACACAAGTGCACTCAGGCAATAAAAAACACCTGCTTTCTTTTGCTCAGACATGTGTTCTGCAAGTACCACTTCTCTTGTCCCCTGGAAACGGAGGCTAACTATGGTGACTGTCATCATCAGTGTATTTTTGTTCTTACAGTCCAGTTAAAAAGCCATTTCTCGCACTTTTCTATCAATACATGGAGAAATTGTACATAGACCAAGAGAACCGAGTGTTAACAAGAAACAAGAGGAGGATTCACATTCTTTTTTGAGCTACATAATCCAATCTAGGGGATAGAGAGACAATACATGGATCAAGACATTTGGTTTGCATGTGGTGCTCAAGCAACACCAGATGTGTCCCCTAAATCCAGAGCCAGGACTAGCACCAGAGAACTACCAGGTTTGACCTGAAAATAAAAGAAATAACCAATCCAGTCAGTCTCACTCGATGGTGCTTTCAGAGTAGGACAACATGACACATAGGGTTGTGATACCTTTATTCTGGGGATGGGGGCCAGAGTTGAAATCTCTGGAATTGAGGATGTGATAGCTGATGTAATCTTGAGACTCACATTAACTTCTCAATTCCTTAACTGATTTAATTTGCTTTTCAACACCCTAAACTTAACCTTCCCATCCAAAATGTTACACATCACCATTATAAGAGTAGTGATGTCACTTTCTTATTTATTCAGTCATTTAGTCTCCATTCAACAAATAGTTATTCAGCACTTTTGGACAAGACACTTATAAACACCAGAAATATGACAGTGAGAAAAATCAACATGATCTTGGCCCTCACGAAGCAACCACTGTGTCCAAGTCTTCTCCAGAAATTCACTGCTATGCTGGGGAAGCCACACTGCTCAGGGAGCATCTTCATAGATTTTCCCTAAGTCTGTACCTGGTCATGGAAAAGTCTGCTTACACATGGAATGCTTCCTAGGAAGAGGGGCAAAAATTATGATCACCAGCTGAGTCCCAGATGATTTCCCCAGAATAAGTGGCCACGCTATAACTACAAAGTGTGTAGTCACGAAGCTACGGCGCTTCTTCAGGGCTGTCTGTAACCAGGGACTTAAGACAATAGAGCAACCTCTGTCTATACCCTGCCCGTATGGCAGAATCACATAATGAACCTTTGATCTTGCACGTGGTAGTCTTAGACATTACTATTTGTTTTTAAGTTGTTATTAGTGAATCACCATGAGGTACAGTTACAAACTTATGAACTTTCGTGTTTGCATTTCATTCATACAGTGATCGTTTACCCATCCCTCCACCAGTGACTTTTAATTCCCTTTTCTCTAGACAAAGCAATGCTCATGGACACACTCAAGTTCAACAGAACAAGAATGTGTAATTCTCCTCAGGATGGATTCCACAGGAAGGGTAATTCAGGGAAGAACAATTGCTATTTTGAATTTTGTAACATAATTTGTACCAGCACAGACAGTAATACAAAGAAAGTTATCTGGTCCCTAGAGACCAAAGTAAAGAGAGTTTTGGCATCAAAAAATATATCCAGGGGGCTGGAAAGGTAGTACTGGAAAATAGGTTACTTGCCTTGCACGACACTGACCCAGCTTCAATTCCCAGCATCACATATGATCCCCCAAGCCGTGCTCAGTGATCCCTGAGTACAAAGTCAGGAGTAAGCCCTGAGCATTGTCAGGTGTGCCCCTCCAAAGTTTTTTTTTTAATTTAAAAATCAGATCCAGAGACAAGAAGATAGGTCAATGACTAAAGCACACTTTGCATGCAAGAACTTAGGTTTGATTCCCCCAAACCACATGGACCTCAAGTGCCACCAGGAGCAGCACTGACACTGAGCTGGGAATAGCCACTAGCACTGCTGAGTGTGACCCCAAAAAAATCAAATAAAAAATTTCTGTGTTCCCCTGCTCCTCCTTACCACTGTCCACTACATGTTTTCCTCACAAAGCAGGCGCATGCTGACCCTGTGTACGTGACCCATATTCCAAGGTCGAGTTTCCCCCGCCTGCTCATCACAGCAAAGTGACTGAAACAGGAAGCCTAGAAAATTGTTTTTTTGGGTATATTAAATGACTTCCTGGCTTAATTGACTGATGAATAATATCTTCTAAAATTAGCTCCGCATTTCATTACACAGTGTCTGAAATGAAATCCTCTCCGCTTACCTGAAATCCTAGGAAATGCAAATGGTGAGCCAACTCCCTTCACACACACCCCCCCCCCGCCCCAATTTTATTGAGAAGTAATTATCAAACCTTACTGAATAAGTTTAAGGCACACAGCAGGATGGTTTGATTTATATATATTGTGAAATGATTATTAGCATAATAGGTCTAGTTAATATAGGTCTTCTCATATAAATACAATAAGAAAGGAAAAATGGAAAACATTTTCTCCTTGTAATGGAAATTCTTAAAATTTAGTTCTTGGGATTGGAGAAATAACAGTGGACCAGATGCTTGCCTAGTACACGGTTGGCCAGTTCAATCCCTGGCACCTCATATGGTCTTCTGACCCCCACCAGGCATGATCCCTGAGATCAGAGTCAGAAATAAGCTCTGAGTACAGCTGGATTTGGTCCAAAAACAATAACACACACACACACACACACACACAATCTATTTTCTTCACTTTCCTGCCTATATATCATACAGCAGTTAGCTGGCAGCCATCACATTACCATTATATTCCTGATGCTTATTGATCTTATACTTGGAAGTTTGTATCTTTTGATGATCTTCATCCTACAATTTCCCCTCCTTCCTCTTTCTGCCTCTGGTAACCACAATCTGATCTCTTTTACTATAAGTTTGGTTTCTTAGCTTTTTTGATTTGGTTTGGTCTTGATGGGCTGGAGCGATAGCACAGCGGCAGGGTGTTTGCCTTGCATGCGGCCGACCCAGGTTCAATTCCTCCATCCCTCTCAAAGAGCCTGGCTAGCTACCAAGAGTATCTTGCCCCCACGGCAGAGCCTCCCCCATGGCAGAGCCTGGCAAGCTACCCGTGGCATATGCGATATGCCAAAAATAGTAACAACAAGTCTCACGATGGAGACGTTACTGGTGCCCACTCGAGCAAATCGATGAGCAACGGGATGACAGTGACAGTGACAGTGGTTTTGACTCCAGATATAAGTGAAATAATACAGTTTGTGGCTTTCTTGGATTTATTTCACTTAACATAATGACTTTAAGGTCCACCATGCTCACATGAATGATAGCATTTGGGAATAGGGGTTGGGGGAGGCAGGCCACATCCAGAGGTGTTCAAGGGACACCGACACTGTGTTCAGGGATCATTCCTCGTGGTGCTCAGAGAACTATACACAGTTCCAGTGACTGAACCAAGGTTGAATACATGCAAGGCACCACAACTCCTGAACTATCTCTCCAGCCCCTGACAAAAGGTAGCATAACTTATAGCTGCACAATCTTTTGGTGAGAAATTCTGTACCTATATTTATCAGAATATCATCTATGGTTATCTTCTCTAGCAGTGAGTTTATTTTCTGCTTTTTGGTATCAAGGTGGAGTTCTGGTCCCACAAAATAAATTTGAGAATGTTTCCACCTTTTCAGTTTGGGACGGGAGTGGTGTTTGTTTTGTTTTTAAAGAGTTTAAGAAGAACTGGTGATAATTTATCTTTAAATGTTTGGTACCATGTGCCAAAGAGATAATCAACGGGTAGGCACTTACCTTGCATTCAGTGAACCTGGCTTTGGTTCTCAGTACCCCATACAGTCCCCTGGACACTTCCAGGAATAATCCCGGTGCACAGAGCCGGGAGTAATCCCTGAGCACCATATATGACCTGAAAAACAAAAAATTAAATAAAAAATTAAAGAGGTGTGTTTTGTAATATCACCACTGACACCACCAAGGTATTGGGTTTTTCTTCACTGGGAAACTTTTGTTTTGTCTTAACTTTAGGCCACATTCACCAGTGCTCAGAAGGTATTCCTGGATAAGTGCTCAGGGATTATTCAGCAGTGCTCAGGAATTATTCAAGGGTGCTTAGGGGATTGTGCCATGTTGGGAATAAATCTAGGCATCTGGCATACCATTGAGCTATCTTCCTAGCACCTCTAGGATAACATTGGTCCTTTCTCCCTTGCCACAAGGAATTTAGGTTTATTGCGTTACATCCATCACAGTTCTCCGGAGATACTCCCATTCCTTTGTTTATTGGAATATAGCTCTAAACAGTTTTAGGCTAATGTTGGTGTGTCCTTTCTCCCTGGCCGCAGGGAGTTTAGGTTTACTGAGTAACACCCATCACAATGTTCCAGAGGCACTCTCATTCTGTGTTTATCTGTAACCTCTTTCTTTGTGCTCTGCTTCCCCAACCGGTCAATTACCTGTATCCCCTAATCAGACCCTGTTAACTTGCAAGGCCAGATCCTTCTAAAGGACACTGGACTTGTATTTGTAAGTGAAATATTGCCTTTCTCTTCTCCTTATGCCCTTTGCGTAGTTAGCAATGTGAGCAATGTCCTTTTTGTGCAGACACAAGAAGTTAATGCTATGCTCTTGTAACTTGGGACTTAATTAACTCTGAAGAGTATTCACTTGTGGGCATCTGCTTTCTCAACTTAAGCCTCAGTTGTCCCTTAGTTTCTAGCACCCCCAAAGCCGGGTCCCGAAGAGGGTCTGGACGGACCCAGGGCAAGCTGTGAACTAACCTGGCATCCAAATGGGCCAGGCCAAAGCACCATAATTCTTACCTATAAGTTAAGAGCATGGTCATGGACAAATTCTGTCATGATCCAAAGAGTAACAACTAGATTAGGACCCTGCTAGGGTCAGGAAAGACTAATTTGGCCTGAGCACTGAAGTCTGAGATCTATAGTGAGATGTCCCCAGGAGAGCCACCCTAAAAGCTTAATGTATCTCTTGCTGTGTCCATACAAAATGATTAATATTATCTATAGCACTGTTGTCCCGTTGTTCATCGATTTGCTTGAATGGGCACCAGTAACGTCTCCATTGTGAGACTTGTTACTGTTTTTGGTATATCAAATATGCCACGGGTAGCTTGCCAGGCTCTGCCGTGCAAGCGGGATACTCTCAGTAGCTTGCCAGGCTCTCTGAGAGGGACAGAGGAATTGAACCCAGGTAGGCTGCATGCAAGGCAAACGCCCTACCTCCTGTGCTATCGCTCCAGCCTGACTAATATTATCAAGAAGTAAAATTAAGATGAATGTTTTATCTTAAATGTACCTCCACCAGTGTACATTTCTCAGCACCAGTGTCCCCAGGTTCCCTCCCATCACCCCCACCTCCCACCCCCTGCTGCCTCTATAGTAGGTGCTTTTCTTCTCTCTCTCTCTCTCTCTCTCTCTCTCTCTCTCTCTCTCTCTCTCTCTCTCTCTCTTTCTCTCTCTCTCTCTCTCTCTCTCCCTCTCTCCCTCTCTCTCTCTCTCTCTCCCTCTCTCCCTCTCTCTCTCTCTCTCTCACACACACTTTGGGCATTGTGGTTTGCAATATTGATACTGAGAGGTTATAAAGAATATCACTTTAGGGGCCGGAGTGATAGCACAGCGGGTAGGGCGTTTGCCTTGCACGCAGCCAAACCGGGTTCGATTCCCAGCATCCCATATGGTCCCCCAGCACTGCCAGGAGTAATTCCTGAGTGTAGAGCCCGGAGTAACCCCTGAGTTTCGCTGGGTGTGACCCTAAAAGCAAAAAAAAAAAAAAAAAGAATACCACTTTAACTACTTTTAACCCTCAGATTTTGTCCAGCATGATCATTCATTCCCAGCTATTATTGTCATACTGGTATATATATATATATATATATATATATATACATATATCACATATATCACATACTGGTATATATATATCACAAATGAATACAGTAATTCTGTATCTGTCCCTCTCCTTCTGACTCATTTCACTAAGCATGATACTCTCCATGTACATCCATTTATAGGTAAATTTCATGACTTCATATTTAGGCTCTTTCTTAATGTAGGTTTTACCGCTATGAATTTGTTTGAGAACTACAGTTGTGCCTCCTGTAAGTGCTAGTATATTATTGTCATTTTTATGTGTCTAAAGAAACTTTTTAGTTTTAATTTCTTTGATCCATTGGTTCTTCAGCACAATGCTACTTAATGTCAAGGGGCTTAAGAGTTTCCAGTTTTCCTCATTGATTTCCGATACCATTGTGGTCAGAGAAGACAGTGTACTTTCATTATGGCTTCCAAGATTTTATTAATAGGACTATTCTGAATTTTTTTTCTGATGTAGATCTCTGATTCTTTAGATCTGTTATCACAACTTTACTAGTGTCCATTGGTGATGTTATATCTACCTGATTTTTCCAATTTTGGCTTCCTTATATTAAAGTCTTCACATTTGAGTAATTGGGCTCCATTTTCCAGAACCCCCAGGCTTACTCTGAGAGAGACAGTTCTTTATCAGTAAACTTAGTTCTTAGACGCGTCTACTGGTGATGTTCTTGGGCAGGTGGGACTGGTGATTTGGCCTTTTGGAGGTGGAAACGGGTAACCTAACTATAAGATCTCTGTGGACAGAGATAGGGGGAACCACTGACTGAGATCAGTCGTACTGGATTTCTGGATTCGTTTTTTAAGCAAGTAAGGCTGTTGGATGTGTTCCCTCATTGCAAGAGTCACTGCAAGAGTTACTAGATGATTGAGATGGAAAACTATTCTCCGTAGCACATGGGATTATGACTTATCTTCCCTGGCGTGGCAAGCAGTTTTCCAAGATCCAGGGTTTGAAAAACTCATGGGTTAGGAGCCTTAAGAGTATCTTGTTGCACTCATTTGTGGAATACAAAGTAACAGAATGAGAGAATTACACCCAAGAATAGTAGAGATGTATACCAGAAGGATTGCTCCACAGCTTGAAAGTCAGCCTCACATGCTGGGGGAAAAAGCAGCTCAGATAGAGAAGGGACCACCAAGTAAAGATGCTTGGAGAGCTTGCTCGGGATGGGAGACACGTGCCAAAAGTAACTACAGACCAAACATAGTGGCCACTCAATACCTTTATTGCAAACCACAACACCCAAAAGGAGAGAGAGAGCAAAAGGGAATGCCCTGCCACAGAGGCGGGTGGGGTGGGGGTGGTGGGAGTGATACTGGGATCATGGGTGGTGAATGGGCACTGGTGGAGGGATGGGTACTCGGATCATTGTATGACTGAAACATAAGCACAAAAATTTGTAAGTCTGTAACTGCACCTCAAGGTGATTCATTTAAAAATTTAAAAAAAAATTAAAGGGTATCTTTATGTATTATTTTCAGTTTTTCTTCTGCCAAGGGGCAGCAAAGTCAGAAGTGATCTGTCACCATCTTGGTGAAGTCAACCGAAGTTGTCACAAACTCTCTTTAAGCTCCTAACATCTTCCTTCTCATTTGCTCGTGTCCCAGGACTTCTATGCAGAGGTGGGAGGGCGGGCTCACTGCTCTTTGTATAGCCGCTCTCCCACAGCTTTGAAAGCACCCACAGGTTTACCGTCTTAACCATCAGAAAGGCCTTGGTTCTCTCTACCCCCTTAAGAAGAGACAAACAGGGAATTGAAAACTATAATTACTTCCCACCCATGCTAACGCTTACCTTTTCTCCTCCAAATTTGCCAGTAGAAATTGCAATTTCGGAGAGAAAGCAATTCTGCGCTTTGTAAAGATCTGGAAAGACTGTAAATGCACAAATGCTTTGCAAGCAGGAAAGAAATCTTCCTTGTCCCCAGAAAGAAAGGCACTTAACCCCAAAAGGAGCAAGGAGGTGAAGGAATTTGAGGCTTTTAAAGCAATTAGCCCTATCTGCAGACTATCTGAGTTGCAGTTTATTTTCATTAGTTTGCTCTCAGCTCCAAAGAGATATAAATTGAAGCTTCCTAAATTATTCTACTATAGACCACTAAATGTTAATTCCATGGGAAAACATGATTAAAAATAGAAATCCTGTTATTACAGATCCAAGACCCTTTGTCAAGATCCAAATGTCGGAGGGCAAATGTGCTTTCCCAAGTTTAAGCTCCTTAACCCACATTATCATCACTGCCTCCATCACAGATTTCTAAACGCAGCAAGTAGTTACCAAGAGTTTGTGGGCCATGGTGTAAATCTAGACACAGAGTTGGTTTATCTACCGGGTAATGAAGCACTTGCCTCCCTTTTACTTCAAAGCAGATATAGGTAAGGGACACACTGGTTAAATAAACAAGCTACAGTGGAGTCTTAGATAAATCCGCCCTGTAAAATATGAGATTTGCATTTTCAGTAGCTTGAGCTTATTAACAAGAAGACCTAGAAGAATCAGAAAGAAGAGCATATGGATAAAATAAGAAATTGTCTTAAAGCCATGCTACAAAGGTGGCATAAGCAATGCAAAAATTTCAAAAGAAAAGGGAAAAAAATAAACCACTTATACTTCTAATATGTTAGTGCTCTACAATTATTGTTAAAAGTCCTAATGTTATTAAAAGTACAGGCACTTCGGTTTTTGTCCTCAGGAAGTCGAGATTTTGAAAGTAAAGGTCCTGGGATCAAGTGGCCAAATTCAAAAAAACCCACCACCACCAACAAAAAAAAACACCGTATTTAGAGGAAGGGGAAGAAAGGGAAAAGAAGGCAGGAAATCTCCCTGGAGAAGGATTTCAGGGAAAGGCAGAAATCCTTTTGTACTTAGTTTCAAAGGAGTTGGTAGTGAGTGAGCATTTCTTTATTGTGTCCCAAGAATTCGAACTACTAAGTTACAGGGGAAAGGATGCTGAGATGATTTTCTTTTGGTGTCCAGATCTGGTGTGGGCTCTAGGTCATCCAGGTCATCAGGCAGCACCTTGATCACCCTGGTGAACATTCCATAGAGGCAATTCCCTTTCTTTAGGGCCCTATTCCTAATCACAGCCTATCTGTTCCTCCATTGTCCTGATCACTACAGATTCATACATGAACAAGGACACAATCTGCATTTGTCGTGGCACTTACAGTATGTAAGGAAAGAGAGACAAACCTTTGAAAATTGGATGAGCATGGGGGTTGGGGGTGGTGGGCTGTGAAATATAGAACAGAGACATTTAATTGGGGGGAGTCAGAAAAGGTTTCCTTGGGGAAGTGACTTGGGAGCTGAGACATGAAAGATTCGTGGACTGTTAATTAAAACACATGACAGTTCACATCACTGCCCACGGAGATTCTCACTGTTGTCAGCTCCCCACCTTCCCTCTCCCAGCAGCTCCCACCAGGCGTGGCACATCCCGGGCATGAAAGCTCAGCAGCAAACCACCCACCTTATCCTGTTAGGCAAACAAGACAAATTAATGGAAAAATACGTTGGTGACTATTTTTCATCCAAAAAGTTTAAATGGAAGAGTCCAAAGTTTACTAGGTGGGTCATTACAGAGGTGAGCTAATTTGGAGGCTGTAAAATAGTCACTCCCACAATCAAGAATAGGGCTCCGCTTTTTTTTTTTTTAGTACAGTCACTAAAGATAATGAGCTATGAAGCTGAAGTTTACAAGTGAAACAAAAAGGACTTTATTGTCAATCATTAGACAAATGTATTTGAAAACTTCTTTTCAAGATTACTGAAAGTAATCTTCAAAATTACTACAAAGTAATTACAGCAAGTTTTGCCAATGATAATATCACTTTGGGATTTAAGCTTAAAATGCACATTTCCATCCTGAAATATTGTGCTTTTGTTGAAATTGGAGTGTTTGATTCCCTTTTTGTCATAAGTATGCAACGAACTTCCCAGTGTAGCCAGCAATAATCTTGGCAGCTGACTCATGCAGTTTAAGCTAACTGATGAGTTACAGTACAAAGAACTTTTACCATATTGATTAAAAGAAAGACAATGTAATGATAATTAATAATTTTTTCATGAAGATGTATGATCATAATGAATGCAAGTGTTTTTATGTAACTCGTATGAATTGATATAATTCATGACATTAGAATATGTAATTCTTTGAATTAAGATGTCTTGATTTCTTCTCCAGGTAATTTTGACATACAAACACTGGTGAGATCAAAAAAGATCCCCCTCCTTCAAGCTCAAAGTCATTGCCCTCAGCGTTGGCATCACCAGTTATCATCCTGCTTTTCCCTTTTCTCTATGACTGACAGGTGCCACAGGTCCCATTCTCCTACCTATGCAAATTAAATCAAGTTCTCTCCACTAATTTGGAAGGCATTCTGTAAAAGTGAACAACTTTAACTGAAACACCTTTTTTTTATTCAGCCAAAAGCAGAGTCTTGGTCAACCCAGCATCCCCCAGCACTTTCAGGAGTGATTCCTGAGAGCAGATCCAGGAGTAACCTCTGAGCATCGCCCAATGTGACCCCATAACAAAACTAAACCAAAAAAGCATTTATTCAACTTCCAGAGATTCTTTTGTTAGGGAAGAGGGGACATGGGGTGCATCTTGGTACTTTGTGAGGTGGGATACTGGCAGGAAGCCTTCTGAGGAAATTGTTCCTGGTCTTTCTTTGAAATAAATACAATCATAACTTCCAATTTGAAGATTTACAAGTCGAGAAGTAAACTAACTCCTGGGCACACACATTGTGATACATTTATTGGGTAGAAATAAAAGACTCAGAGCTAATTTTTCTAGAAAAGAAATCTCTTGAGAAATTTATAGCAAAGCAATAATTTTTAAAAATGTTGTTTTCTGGGTCAAAAATATAGTACAGTGTAAACCACAGGCAAGTTTTGATCACTTGCACCCCACATGGTCCCTGAACCCCACCAAGAGTAAACCCTAAACACAAAGCCAGGAGTAAGCCCTCAGCATAGCTCAAGAAAATCCTCCACCCCAAGAAAATCACCATGTAAAAAATAAATAAAATTTTGTTTCTGTTTAAAAAATTAAAAATAACTATTCTGATGGTTTATCATTAATTATATATCCTAATATTTTTATCATGAGAAAACTGCATTTCACCTTATTTGTGATCTGATTTGAACAATTGCCATCCCGATGATCCATCTGATGTGGGGATATTACAGTGTTCCCACTAAGGAGAACATTCATTATACTTGTCAACATACCTATAGCCTCCAAATATTCATAACGCAATTTAAAAATTGACATCTGGATTATAAATTAATTGTATCAAGTAAAATACAATGAGTTTTCAACATTGTTTTAAACCAGTTTCCAACCTTCTGTAGTTTGTGTTGGATTCAGTCATTCTTTCAAAGACTACACCAGCATATTCTTTGGATGGTTCACTGTTTTATTGGATTCCTTTTCCAAACTCCCACCCTCACCACCTAAAAAAATATTACTCTCCAAACTAGCTTAAAATACAAATATTAGCAGGTAAACTGTCAACTTTCCAAATGTTGGTAGGAGAAATAAAATTCTACAGACCAATTATTAGATTGCCAACAAAACAGAGACATGTTCAATGACCCCATCTGTTTACAAGACCTTCTTCTGTCTGTATCATTCCAGACCTGTTTGAAATTATTCAAGCTCAGATTTTGTTTGGGATATTTACACTTCTTTTCTGTTCTTCTTCAAATTGATTATGATAACTTCCTTTTCTCCCTTCCACTGTCTCTTCCCATTCTACAGAGGCTTCGTTTCTAGGAACACCGTGGAACTATTCAAAAGCCTTTTTTATGGCTCTTTTAAAAATAAAAATCTTCTTACATTTTTACATAGAGACATTTCCTTTTCATTTTTTCTTTGGGGAAGTGGGGGGTGATTTTTGAGCCATACCACTCCTGGAGGTGCTCAGATGTGGTTCCAAGATTTGAACCAGGGTCCCAGCCACAGCAGCATGAAAAGAAAGTGCCTTAACCTTTGTACCCAGTAAAAAATTCCTTTACATAGATTCAATTCCTCCTGTTCACCATGAGGTTCCTAACTAACCACATTCCCTAAGTAGTTTTAATTTTCTCTCTGTAAAATCAGTCTCCAAACACTGAAGGACAGTAGAGATAAGGACCTGGAAGATTGCTCCACAGCTTGGAAGCTGGCCTCAGATGCTGGGAGAAAAGGCAGCCTAGATAGAGAAGGGACCACCAAGTAAAGGATGCTTGGAGGGCCTGCTCGGGATGAGAGATGCATGCTGAAAGTAGACTATAGACCGAACAGGATGGCCAGTTAATACCTGCATTGCAAACCACAACACCCCAAAGGAGAGAGAGAGCAAAAGGGAATGTGCCTGCCACAGAGGCAGGGTTGGGGAGATGGGGGTTGTAGGAAGGATACTGGGAACTTTGGTGGTGGAGAATGGGCACTGATGGAGGGATGGGTACTTGATGATTGCATGACTGAAACTTAAGCACGAAAGTTGGTAAGTCTGTAACTGTACCTCACAGTGATTCATTTAAAAACAAAAAATCAGTCTCCATTGCTTGGGACCCTACCCCACCCAGGACTTATTCCTGACTCTGAGCTCAGGGATCATTTCTGGCATCATGTAGGTTGCTGGGGATCAAACTCTGGTCGGTTGCATGCTAAGCAAGTGCCCTGCTCTCCGTTCTATTTCTCTGGCCTCTGATTCATCAATATCTTAAGTTAGTTTTGTAGGTTTTGTGTTGGGGTGGTTTTTTTTTACCAAGTTATGAATAATTTCACATGGATATTACTACACACTGAGAACATTGCAGTATTAAAGAATCCTAAGAAAACATGCAAGAAATTTCATCCTTCCATCACTTTGATCTTCCCAACCAAAAATCCCTCAGCTTAAAATATCTCCTCTAACAGACCTTTCACAAAGTCTTCCCTTCTAAACTTAAAGAGGCTGTCTTGGGAAGGAGAAACAGATTTGTGGGGAGCAAGGGCAGTCGTGAGACATACTTTTCACTGTATTCATTGCCTAATGGTTATGAATAACTTTGTGGCTTAATAGAGTATCAGTAATTATCTCACAGAAGCCTGCCTAGCATGACTGGTCTCTGCTGTAGGTTTCATGAGACTGAAATCACGGTGTTCACAAGGTATTTCCCTCACTGGCAGTTCTGGGGAATATTTGCTTTGGGGCTCATTTATGTACTTTGCTAAATTCAATTCCTTGCAGTCCTTAAGACTGAAGTCCCGTTTCCTTGTTGGCTGGCAGCCAGGGACTGATCTTGGCACCTCTGTGTTGCCAGCACGCTGTGTGATCCCCTCTAGCTATTGCTAATCAAATCATGGTCTGGCTGCTTTTTCTTCTTCTTTTTTTAAAAAAAAAATATATTTTCACACTTTTTTTTTGGTTGAATACAGGAAAACATTGCAAATCAAGGTTGGTGATGAATTAATGTGGTGATGTAGCATTGACAAGCATGACCTGAGTTCTGGGAATGCACTGTTAGCCAGTTCAGCTGGCAGAAGAGAGAACAGGTGCAAAACCTTCTACAAAGGAGGAAAGAATCTATTTCTCAGCCACCAAAGGGCTCTGATTGGGGCCCACTAATGTCTGGCAAGAGTACTAGTCCTGATCATGCAATGCAGTAAATCGGAATCTCCAATTTTTCAGACCAGCTGTGAGGAGGAGACAGAATAACTCCAGACTGACATAAATGGTTCTAAAACAGTCTCCATTCACAAATCAGCAAAATCTTCAGAGCAGCTCTGAGCACAGGAGCCTTTATATGCTCCCAGTTAGGACAGTGCAAATGGACTGGCTAAGTATTAGCCCACCTACACCTCCTCATGCTACCGCCTGGATGTCATTTATGCCATATGCTTCATGCTTCTCCTAGAGCCAGCTGCTACTATACTGAGGACATCTTCTGCACCTCCTGTCTCCTCACTGAGGACACCAAATGTACCATGGAGTCAAGCCAGAGAATCTAGTAGGTTAGCCTAGTGCTTCTTGCCTAGTTGCCGTATTCAAAATCTCTCTACCTGTCTTGCTTTGGATGAAGCCATGCCTACAGTTTCCTTTCATTCCAACCAGAGATTGGTCTTCCTGCCTCCTGCTGCTGCTGCTGCGTCTCACTGACTCAAACCCCCTCCCCCAAATTCTCTTTTTAAGGGTTCATTGAATTATATGGAGCCCACCTAGATGATCTCCCTATCTTCCAATTTATAAACTTAATTACATCTGAGATGTTACATTTTATTACCTTCTTTTACCATGCTAGCATTGTGATTTCAGTCTAAAAAAAAAACCAATCAATTCAACCCAGACTTCGGATTGTGAGATCATAAATGACCTTTCCCCATGAAACACAGTTGCATTGCCTAAGGCTTAGGGCAGGGATTGCTTTGGGAGGGGCACATTGTCACTAATGTCACTAATTGGTAATATCAGCTACCCTATCACTGTCTAGTTTTCTTTGCGTTTTGAGTCTGTACTATTATCCACCCCCCAAAAAAAATTAATTGAAAAGGACATACGGGACAATATCAAAGCACCTGTGGAAGTTGCAGTGTATTTGCTGAGAGCTTGCCAGGTGCCAAGCTCTGTTCACAGAGCTGCAGAAGTATTATCTAATTTAATCCTCACAGCATCAGTTTGAGGAAACCAAAGTGTAGACGGGTTAGCTCATGCATGAGCCCAAACTCATGCAACCAGGATGTGAAAGTCCCATGGTTTGCTTTTAACCACTGTGCCACATTGCCTACCACTACTCCAGCTCTGACACGCACTGCTCTAATTTCTCTGCATCTCTTCTCTCTGACACAGACAGACATTGCTCAGGATATAAAGGGTTGACATAAGCAACTTTAGGTACAAAGTATCTTATGAGAGACTGGGGCAAATTTTCTGGTTCTTATAGAAGGTCCTGTATATGTCAGTGCCCTCCTGCCATCTCAGAACGAGAGAGAGAGCTAGGGAACAGCATCAGGACCAGCCATCTGGCCCAGGCAGATCGAGTACAAGAAGGTACTGGGAAGTATTTTTGTTATTTTTATTTTTTTTGCTTTTTGGGTCAGACCTGGCGATGCAAAAAGGTTACTCCTGGCTCTGCACTCAGGAATCACTCCTGGCGGTGCTCAGGGGACCATATGGGATGCTGGGAATCGAACCCGGATTGGCCACGTGCAAGGCAAACGCCCTACCCGCTGTGCTATTGCTCCAGCCCTGGGAAGTATTTTTGGAGGAGGCAGTTTCCAAACCCCTCCCTTCTCCTAAGAACCAACTGAATATATTATGCCAAATGCTACTGAATTGTCAGTTCCCTAATGGTTCTCTGAGGCTATCTGCCCCAGATCACCCCTTAGCTGACGGAAGGGTTTGCTTTGCCTGAAAGAAGCTGAGAGTCCCAGCTCTGCAAATATTGCCCGGTGAGCAGAAGTGGGTAAAGGTCAAATAGTAAAGCCTCCCAACGTTTCTGCCTCATTCAGAGTCTTCAAGCAGCCTATAGACAACATCTGAAATTAATCTCCTTTCCCAATTATATAAGCAATGAGTATTTATTGAAGAAAACCTGTAAGTTGCACAAATGAGCAAGAAGAAAATAAGTCATATTTTTCAGTCATCAGTCACTGCAATATAGTGTGGTTGGTGCCTCCAGATACATATATAATAAGAGAGAAAGGTTAGAAATAGAGAAGATAGTAAATGTTTTTTCTCTTTTACTTTTATGTTGAGGGGCACAAAAGATAGGAAGTTAAGGCAATTGCCGTGCATGCAGCAAACCCTGGTAAAAAAACACATGGTTCCCTGAGCACTGGAACAATCCCTGAGCACAGAGCCAGGAGAAGCCTCTGAGACCTATCAAATGTGACCCAACACTCCCCCTTCCAAATTGAATTATCCCACATATAGTTTAAACACCCATTTATTCACATCTATTCACATTTTTTTGTAGTTATTTTTAAGTCAGTAGACTTTTGTAACAAAAATGTTTCACATTTCCAAGGAGTTTTTTTTTTGGTGAAAATGACTTTTAAATACATAATATATATTCCTTAAATATGGGGCTGGAGCATATACAGTGGGTAGGACACTTGTCTTGCATGTGGCCATCCAGGTTCAATCCCTGGCACCTGATATGGTCCCTGGAACACTACCAGGAGTGATTCCTGAGTGCAGGACAGGCCCTAAGCATCACTTGGTGTGACCTCCAAACAATAATAAAACAAGTATTTTTAAAAGTAAAATTACAGAGAAGTAAAATGAAAATGTAATTCCACCATGTGGAGACTACCCCTGCCCGTATTCCTACCTCCATTATTCCTTCCTGAATATGTACTATTCTGATCCTTCAAAGAGAATTAGGATTACTAGGATTCTGCTAGACATGTTTTTGCTAGCCACACTTCCACTGGACAGACTTCACTTAAACATAATGAAGTTAAACCATTGTTCACATCCTTGATTATTTCCTAAAGAGTACATTCTAGAAGAGCTGAGTCAAAAGACAAGTGTGTTTTTGAGTTCATTAATCAACATCACCAAATTTCTATCCATGAAAGATTGCAGGATACAAAGATTCTCCTTTCTAGGTCTCCTCATAAATTTGTAGGAACATGCTTTAATATTTTTTAATTTAAAGAACCGTGATTTACAAAAATTATTGATAGTTGAGTTTTAGGCATATAATGTTTCAAAACCAATCCCACTACCACCAGTGTTGACTTCCCTCTACCACTTTTTCCATATTCCATCCCCACCCAACCCTTACCCCATCCCCTTCCAGTGGGAAGGTACATTACAAAGTTCCAGTGGTTGCAACTTAAATCTTATGTTTTGAGTCTTTGTTTTGGATATATGGTTATCCACTGACTTATATCACCAGTTTAACTTATCTTTATCCCTCCCTATTCCCTTTCTGTTCTTCTACCTTCGCCCCTTGATTTCTTCTTCTTCATTCTCCCCTTCCTTCACTGTTCTTCTCCTCTCTAAACACTTGAGTCAAGGGTGATCTAGGCATTCCCCCTTTACTAGAGTACATTTCCTTCATCCAGTATTCTATAAACCACAGATAAGTGAAATCATCCTGTGTTTGCCTCTCTTCTTCTGGCTTACTTCACTCACCATGAGTTCCAACCAGGTTGCAGCAAATGCATGATTTTGTTGTTCCTTACATATGCATAACATGGCATATATACCACACGAATAAATGATGGTACAGCATTGAATAATGGTGTGCCTATGTCCTTTTGAGAGAATTCTGGGGCAGATGCCCAAAAGTGGAATTGCTGGATCATATGGCAATTCAATCCTAAGTTCACTTAGAACAGCACTCCATACTATTTTCCACAGGAGTTGAACCAGACACCATTCCCACCAGCAGTGAATGAGAATTCCTTTTGCACCACATCCCCAAGACAGAATGTTCCTACTATTTTTGATATGTGCCATTCTCACTGGTATGAGATAGCATCTTATTGTCTTGATTTGAATTTCTCTGGTGATAAGTGAAGCTTGCTTTTTTAAAAACTTTATTCAAATAGATCATTTAAAACATTTGCAATTTGGGCACAGCACAGAGCTTCTTGAGATTGTGTCAATTTGGGAGCACAAACTCTAAGCACTTTAACAGGATGCTGTTTTAATCAAAAACTACTTAGAGGGGCAAACATGTTCTTGCACAGAAGAAATCCTGAAAGTCATACATTCTAGTGAAGAAATAAATTGGATGCCCTTTGAAGTTGTTTCCAGAAGGAAAGGAAATAATCCTTGTTCTGATTTTATTTTCTTTGGTACCCAATCACAAGGAGTTCATTTTAAGAGCATAGAGTCAAATACCAATTTAAAGATCCCGAATAAGCTCCATCACTCTTCTGGTGACCAGAAACTGTGTGTCTTCTCCAGTGCCACTCTTCAGACAGCAAGGCACCTGTTCAGGTTAGTCTTTAAGACAACCTCTTTGGTGGATCGGGATTTGATGCAAGAGCAGATAATTTGTCAAGGAGGGTTCAGTCCAACAAAGGAAATGACCTAGTCTCAGAAATTATCTGAGAAATTCTGTTCCAGCCACTAAATCTCCAGTTTAATCAACATGCAGATCCCAATCACCCCCAGCAGTGAACAGTCAGAGTTAAGTCTGATGAAAACAGTGATTATGTCTGGGACACCAGGGTCCTCTCCCCAGCACCTCTGGAGAGGTCTTGTTGTACACCACTAAAATCTTGTTGTTCCCAGATTTGCACTCTGAAAGAAGGAAGAAAGTATTGCACAGGGACAGAAAGGACAGCTAACTCAAGGATGACTGATTCTCTTGTATCCCGTGGGCTAGAGTCTGGGGAAAGGAACAATCACCCCGGAAGTAGATGCGGGCTGTTCATCATCAGAAGTCTGACTTGACCGGAAAGATTTTTCTTTCAGAAGCTCAGGTGAGGACAGTTCTGTGCCAGTCATATGAAGATCATTGATTCCTTGGCTTATTTGGCTTTGATGAGTGCAGTTGTTTTGAAGCAACATTAATCCAGTTGTTTGGGGGGGGCAATATTAATCCAGAGCTGCTAGTTGCTAGTTTAACTTGAGCATGTTTAACTTGAGAATGCACTTGAGCATGTTTAGCTGCCCCGCCTTCTTCACACACACCCCTCAGCAAAAACCCCAAAGGCAGTGCATTAAGTGACCAGTAGAGGTCCAGGTTGTATATAACAGCGAGTGAAAATGATCAAGTTTTAATCGCAACATCGGATTTGTTCTGAATCTGCATGTTTTAAACCACATACCAAGTAAAACATTGCTTCCCATTGTAAGATAAATCTAAGAAAGAACATCGCAAAACATATTGCCTTATATTACAGATTTAAAAACTGATTTGTGCTATTTTAAAAGCACTGGGGCAGAAGGAAGGGGAGAGATGGGTACAAACTTTGCCTTGAGAAAATGAGATAGTACATGGGATAAGGCATTTGGCTTCCATGCAGTTGTCCCCCATTTGATCTGCCTGCACAGATTTCCGAAAACACAATGTTAAAAAATAATTTTCCTTATAAAAATAGTAATAGCAATCTTGCCATTTCCCCCTTTTATAAAATACATCATGCTTGTGTCCTAATTAAACCCACCAAAAAGACCACAGACATTTCTTCATTTGAGTCAGAAATTAGGAATTGAGTTGTGTCCTGACTCCTATCAAACACAGCTGCCCACAGCATAGCCTGGCCCTTCATACTTTCTAAATAGCAGGAAATGTTCCACCTGGTCACAGAGCTGTACCCCAGTGCTTTGCTATGTAAGCATCTTCTGCCTGCATTATTTTTCTAAGCTTATTTTTACTATCTTGCAAAGAAAAAAGAGAAAAGAAAAAAAGAAACTGCACCTACCTGTTCTTTTTTTTCTTTTTAAAAAAATTTATTTAATTGAATCACTGTGAGAACAGTTACAAAGCTTTTGTGTTTGAGTCTCAGTTTTACAATGATCAAACACCAGTGCACATTTTCCACCACCAAAAACCCCAGTATACCCCCCATCCCACCCTTACCCCTCCTCTGTGGCAGATAATTTCCACATTACTCTCTCTCTACTTTGATCACATTCTGTATTTCAACACTAGTCCCACCATTATTACTTGGAATTTTCCCCCAACACTCAGATCTGCTGAAAAGGCAACATTAGACAAATTGTTTTCTATTGCTAGTTATGAATAGCATATGATGTCATGTGGCCTTTGGAATTCTAATTTTTTTTAATTTAATAGTTTATTTTTAATTAGTGAGTCAACGTGAGGGTACAGTTACAAATTTATACATTTTTGTGCTCATGTTTCTCCCTTACAAAGTTTGATAACCCATCCCTTCACCAGTGCCCATTCTCTACCAAAAGTAAAACCAACATCCCTCCCCCCCCCTCCCCAGTCCTGTCTCCCCCCACCCCACACTGCCACTATGGCAGGGTATTCCCTTTTGTTCTCTCTTTCTGATTAGGTGTTGTGGTTTGCAATAAAGGTGTTGAGTGGCCATTGTGTTCAGTCTCTAGTCTATATTGGGCCCGCATCATCTTTCCCCCACATGACCTCCAATCACATTTTACTTGGTGTTCCCTTCTCTGAGTTGCCCAGAATGAGAGACCAGCCTCCAAGCCATGGAGACAACCTCCTGGTACTTATTTCTACTATTCTTGGGTGTTAGTCTTATAGTCTGTTATTCTATAGTCCACAGATGATGCACCTACCTGTTCTTCTAGTTACCCCCCCAAAAAAAAAATCTTCCTGTAATATATTACTGTTAAGCAGAGTCCTGATTCCCCTAAGTCAACCAAACTGAAACTTAATGCCTGAAACACATGTATGCTTTGGGTTTGAGGTTTGTTTGTTTGTTTGTCTGTTTTGTTTTATTTTCTTGTCTTTTTTGCTTGAGTTGTTGAGTCTGTTGAACATTAGGAAATAATCGAAGCAAGAGTTACTACTACATGCTCTAGTCAAATGACGTAATATGTGCCACAGGTCATGTGTATTCTGAGATGCTCTGCAGAAAACAAGATGATTCTGGGAGTTTGTTCCACTGTTTCTTTACACACACACACACACACACACACACACACACACACACACACACGCCTTGTACCCCAACCCAAGATAGTCCTTGACTTCTTAGCCAGGCATATAAAAATGTTATGGATAAAGTGACTTTGACACATTTTTTTTTTTTTTGCTTTTTGGGTCACACCCAGCGATGCTCAGGGGTTACTCCTGGCTTTGCACTCAGGAATTACTCCTGGCGGTGCTTGGAGGACCATATGGGATGCCGGGGATCGAACCTGGGTCAGCCACGTGCAAGGCAAACGCCCTACCCGCTGTGCTATCGCTCCGGCCCCAACTTTGACACATTTTTTAGTCGACCCTCATGGTAGCAGGTGAGAAATATCTTGATAGTGTTTTACTTGAAATCTTACTGTTATACTTACTTAATGTTTGTTCATTATTTTATTTACATTATTTGTTCTTGCATCATATGCTACCCCAAAGGTTAAAACAAGCAGTCACTGAATTTGTTCTTGGTTCTCTGTACAAAGAATTCATTCAAGGTTTGGTGGCAATGCCTTATCTTTGTCCTTGAGGTTTGGGACCCTAGCAGGAATGGCTTCGACGATTGAGGGTTGGGAGGACAGGGTCGGACAAAGATGGTTTGACTGCTGTCATGTTTTATGAGCAGTTAGGTCCTCCAATTAGTTCTCCTTCAATTGACCTTTCCATGTCACAAACTCAGACTTCACAGCCTGGTGGTCTCAGGTTGGTTGAGTTACATGCAGCTGGCTGCTAAACCTTTGATAAGATAGGTAGGTCTGAAGAAAATGCACTATCATTTCCACCACTACTGGTCAAGGCAAGGCAGGAAGGAGGAAGAGAAGAAACAGCCTGTGCACACAGGAAAGGAAGGAGATAAGCAACCCTCTTGGGAGCTCAGCTCTCATCCCCCCTTTCTGCCCCACTTCTCCTTTTCGGTCTTCTCATGGAAGCACTTTCTCATTGAAATCACTTGAACACCAATGTTCACTTCAACTCAGCTCTGCCCTTGGGGAAACTGCTCTGAGAGAGAGGTTATTCCAATCCAAAGATTCCCATCCCTTTGCCTGTTGTTACTGACACAGACCAAATGTACTTCTCCATCTAAACACTTGCAAATTCTCAAAAGCAAACATTATAGCCCAAAGTCCAGGATCTCAACCCTAGCTGTTCATTTTAAGCACTGAGGAACTTTTTAAAAATTCACCTAAACCCAGAGAATCTGAAAGAATTGGACTTAATGAGTCTTCAGGGATATTATTAGTTATCCTTCCCCCTCCGTAGGAAATTCTAAACTGAAGTATAGGTTGAGAATTAGTGTTGTAAGTAATTCACGTTACCTGTAAATTTAGAGTGGAGGACAAGGATGAGATGGAAATGTCACAAGGTAAAGAAGAACAAAGGAATAACCCTTGACCAAATCACATCTTGTCAGGACAAAAATCTTATCATTGCAATCAAATAATGTGTATTGCCAATCTGGTTTCTAAACCCAAGTACTCTATTTTCAAGTCTAAGAGTAAAGTGGCATGTCTTTATTAAATAAAAATATATATATATATACTCTCTCCTACTTCAGAAAAACAAATTCCAGTTCCTGTATGCCTTACAATGTGTAGCATAGTGAATATGAATTCTAACTCCAACCAGAATATTATAAGCATGACAGTTTTCTCATCCAGCTTTTTCTTGCAAGGGATAAAGTACAATCTTGGTTATATTAGGTGCCTGAGTTGAAGGGAAAAAAAGAAAACAAGCATTTTTTATGCCGTTTATTAAGCTTCTAGGGTGAAATCTGACTATTAAAATTCCATAAACTAAAAAGGTATTTCTGTGCATAAAGTACCAGCAAACACTTTTCTGAGCTAGTTCCATAATAGATACTATAATATTTTCCTCTTTCTTTTTTGCTGAGTCTGTTAATCTTTAAATGACACAAAGGAGACAGAGTTTTAACTTCTTGCTATTATATTTCCTTGTTAAACTTTATCCCTATTCCTAATTCTCAATTTGGTCTCTGCAATCACTGGCTTTTATACTGTAAAACTTTGTTCTTTAATTAGCAAGATAGAGATCAATGTAATACAAAAATATGTGCTAATCCAAAACTAAATTTTCTCCTCCCGTGCATACATGCCAAGTGTGGAGAAGATAACCTGCAAAAGCAGTTTGAGGGAAACTTGATCTCATCTGAGAAGTAGCAGCCTTCTCTTTCATGGGAAGCAACGATCTTGAAATAACCACATTTCAACATTGCCTGGCCCCTCACCACCCCCAGGAGTTTCTACATCTATAAAATAAGGTTATGTCTTATAATTATCATCCTTCCATTGGCTTATTTTTTTTCATGGTGGTACATAGAGTAAAAGCTCATGTTAAAATTGATCACGACTGGGTCAGAAAGAGCTCAATGGTAAGACAAGTACCTTGTGTGTATGAGGCTGTTAGGTTGATTCCTATTCTCTGACTTAGTCTCAGTCTTGCCATCTGGGATCCTAGGCACTCCAGCAAAAGTGTGCCATCAGCAGCACACAACCGACTATGGGAACTCCAGTCATTATAACAAAGAGAAGGGAATGGGTGTATAGGTAGTGATTTTTTTTTCCATTAAAAAAATGTATGTCTTGGTGGCTGGAGCCAGAGCACAGTCGTTAGGTGTTTGCCTTGCATGTGACCAATCTGGGTTCGATTCCCAGGATCCCATATGGTCGATTCCCAAGATCCCTGAGCACTGTCAGGAGTGATTCCTGAATGCAGAGCCAGGAGTAATCCCTGTGCATCACTGGGTGTGGCCTAAAAAGCAAAAAAAAAAAAAAAAAAGACAAAACAAAACAAAAAAACAAAACAGTATGTCTTGGAGGTCGAAGTGATAGTACGGTGGGTAGGACCCTGGCTTTGTACACAGCTGACCCAGGTTCAATCCCTGGCATGCCATATGTTCCCCCAAGCACCACTAAGAAAGAATGATTCCTGAATTCAAAACCAGGAGTAAAGCCTGAGTATCACTAGATGTGGCCCAAACACAAATAACAACAACAACAATAACAAGAAGTGGTGTCTTGGGCCAGAGTAATTGTTCAGTGGGTAATAGTCAGTTTGCGTTGCACACACTGACGCAGTTTCAATCCCAGCACCCCATATGATACCCGAATACAGAACCAGAAGTAAGCCAAGTAAGCCCTGACCACTGCCTGGTATGGTCCCCAAACAAACAAACAAAAAATAAATTCATATCTTTGTATAAGTGTGACTCTCTGCAACAACTCGGCCAAAGAGAAAGAGAATAGAATCATTTGCAGATTCAACGGGGATATGTGAAAACAAAGAGAAACTGAATTCCTTTTCGATAATGTTTCTCTTAAACCCGTTCTGAAGCAGTTATACTCTAAATTCACTTGTAAACTATTTTATATATATATATGTAATGTATATGTATGTAGGTGTAGATAGACACTGTCTTCTACCCATTACAGTTCCAAGTACAATGGCCACTTGATAATATACTTAGAATGTGCCTTCATGGCAATAAATATTGCTATTACCCGCAGGCATTTGGTTAAGGTTCCTATGACACACTGCTGTGTTTCAAAACAACTGCCTTTGGGTTTTTAATGCTAATAAGGACTCCAATACAGAAGTATAATCATTCAAACCTTATGGGACTGGAGAGATAGTACAGCAGGTAGGGCACTTGCCTGGCATGTGGTCAACCAGGGCTCGATCCCTAGCATGCTGTATGGTCCCAAACTCTACCAAGAGTGGTCCTTGTTGCAGAGCTAGGAGTAAGCCCTGAACACAATCAGGTTTGACCCAAGAAAACAAACAAACAAAGAACTTAGACTAATTTTTGGCATTTGTCAACCATTATTAATCTCAGGAGTTCATCCCAGAGCTTTTTTAAAATTTTTATCTATTGATTGAGGTTCTGTGATTTATAGTAGTTATTTATTGTTTCACACATATATAATTCCAACAATACACCCATCACCATTGTACCCACCTCCCTCCCCCAAGGACTCCAGTGCCCTTTCCTTTCAGGCCTGCCCTTAAACTCAATCGTGCGCATCAAGTCTCCCTCGTGTTGCCTTTGGCCCTTTGTCACTATCTTGTTATGTATCTTTGAGTCGCATGCATGAGAGAAATCATTCTCTGTCTATCCCTTTCCTTAGATAATTTTGTATCTATCCCTTTCATTCTGATTTTATTCAGCATGAGATCCTCTAACTCCATCCATGTCATGACAAATTGCCTGATTTTGTTTTATTCTTAGAGCTACCTTCTATTCCATTGTATATATACCACAACTTCTTTATCCACTCATCCATGGATGAATGTTTCCATTATCTTTGCTATTGTACTAATAGTAATAAACTGGTACACTTGGCTATTATAGTATTCAAGGATCATAGGTGTACATAAATCCTTCTGAATTACTGCTTTTATGTTTTGGAAATAGATGCCAAGAAGTGGTATCACAGGAGTTTTATTCCTATTTCATGGAGAGATTACCACATTGTTTTCCATGGAATCAAGTGGTTTGCCCACCAACAGTGATGAGGGTTTCTTTGTCATCACTACCCCAACACTATTTCTATACTTTTTGATGTGTGTATTCTCACTGGCATGAGATGATATCTCACTGTTGTTTAGATTTGTATTTCCATACTCATGAGTAAAGATAAGTACTTTTTTGTGTGCCTATTGGCTATTTATTTGTTTTCTCTGGAAAAGTGTTTTTTCATCTCCTCATCCTGTTTTTGGATAGGGTTATTGGATTTTTGTTGTTGAGTTTTGTGAGTGCCTTGGCTATTAGCCTATTACCTAATATGTTATTTGCATATATTTTTGTCCTATTCAGTAGGATGACTTTTTTATTGTAGTTTGAGCTTCTTTTGCTGTGAGGAAACTTTTTGATTTTTATAGTCCCACTTGTTTCTTTTTTTGTTTTGTTTTGTTGTCTTTGCCTCTGTGGTTATCTCATTGAAGACACCTTCGTGATCAATCGTTGGTGCTAAGTCAGAACATTAGGATGAGCCTCTAGATGCTGCCCTACAGCAGGAAGCAGAACTGAGGCCCCACTTTTACCTTAAGTGGGCAAACTAAAACTTGTGAGTCTGATGATCTGGAGAAGCACAGCATGCTCTCATATGCCCACCTGATCATATCTTATCTTGGCAGTATAGGGCAGCAATTTCCCCCTCTCTTACACATCCTTAATCTGCATTGACCTTCAAGGATCAGTATGAGTCTTCTCCTTGCCCTATGTGTAACCAACCACAAGAATGTGGGAGACGTAATCTGTAAAGCCTATGTGTCCAGTTCCATATCTTCCTCTGGTGTTTTAAATCATAACAACATAGCTTTGACAACATTGCTTTGACAACATAGCTGTGACAATACAATGTATACCCTGATTCTTTTAGTGGTTTGTTTTTTTTAACGAATGCTTATCCTATAATTGTTTGTACTCTTGTTAGTGATTCTTACTCTGTGATGAAGTCATTAGGGTGTAACTGATAAAAAAAAAATAGAATAAAAGGAGGCCTCTGGCAGTTGCTCTTCACCTCGACCCAGATCGATACCTTGGCCCTCATGCCCTCTACATTCCTCTCGCATGTTTTGCCTCTGTACCTTTTGTGGAGGTCGATGTGGAGGTCCCGTCCTGTTCAGCAGGGAGAACCCTTCGTGGGTCTAAGAAGGGGACGCAGCCAAATGAACAGATGCAGAGCCCGGAGGAGGGAGAAAAGGCAGTTATTCTATGGCAGCTACAGTATTTTATACCTCCCTGCTGGGAGGAGGTGGTACAGTATGCATGCCAGGACCCCCAATAGAAATGCAGGGTGTGGCATGGGCATTAGCTAGTGATAAACAAATGGTGATAGGATAAGATCAGTAAGATCAGGAGTGGCAACCTTTGCTAGGTGTGGCATGGGCATAGCTAGTGATAAACAAATGGTGATAGGATAAGATCAGTAAGGTAAAATGACTCCCTACAACCTTTTACTGAAAGAATATTCATGCAACAATCAATTTTCTAGAGAGTTTTTCCAAAGTTTTCTTCAACACATTTTATGAATTCTGGTCTAATCTTAAGGTCTTTAATCTACCTTGAGGTTACTTTATTGAATAGTGTGAGGTATGGTTCCCATTTTGATTTATTTTTTTTAATTAGCATCCAGTTTTTCTAACACCATCTATCAAAGATATTTTCTTTGCTCCATTTCATATACATAGCACTTTTGTCATAGATTAACTGTCCATTAATCTGGAGGTTTGACTGAATGTTCTCAATTTTGCTTCATTGGTCTTCATGTCTATCTTTTTCCAGGCATCATGCAGTTTTGATTATGATAGCTTTGTAGCAGAGTTCAAAGTTGGGGAATGTAATGCATCTTCTTACTTTTTTTTCAAGATTTGTTTGGCCATTAGGGGATTTTTATAGTTTCATACAAATTTAAGTCACCCCAGACCTTTTGGTTCAGAAATTTTAGTGACGGCTAAGGAGAGGGGCAGTCATCGGTGTGATTAGCAAGCCCTGGCATGATATGGGTTCACCCAACTGCAGAACAAGTCTGCAGTGGTAGTTTTAGAATGCCCAAACAGTGATATATGCACTTTAACAGGTCGATGGTAAGACTTTATGTGCTCAGTATCTGGGCCAGCTCAGAGCTGGCCCCCAAATATCCAGAGTCACCTGGTTATGTGCTTACCAGTCTTTGAATTTCAGACTATTCTTTTCATGCCAATTCTGTTCCTCCTATGATCTTTTATCTCTCTTGTGTATATGTGGATTCAAGCCTAGGGCACATGTAGCAACTGCTCTAAAAGTGTCTGTTCGCTAATTAGAGAGAGAAAACAGAAGGGAATGCCTTGCCACAGTGGCAGGGTGGGGTGGGGGGGAGATGGGATTGGGGAGGGTGGGAGGGACACTGGGTTTACGGGTGGTGGAGAATGGGCACTGGTGAAGGGATGGGTTCCCAAACTTTGTATGAGGGAAGTATAAGCACAAAAGTGTATAAATCTGTAACTGTACCCTCACGGTGACTCTCTAATTAAAAATAAATAAATTTAAAAAAATAAAATAAAATAAAAAATAAAAGTGTCTGTTCAATGAAAAGCTACTGAGACCTTCTGTGTTTCACTTGAAATAGTGAAGGCTCAAGGACATATGGGTTTATTAGCATTGTCTTACAAACCAAATTTATTTCAACAGTCACATGGAAGTTGCCATTTTCATTAAATGTAGAATCATGGTCAAGTTTGACATCCAGTGTTTGTCCTACACTCCCCTCACTTAACAAAAAGCATTCAGTGGCTGTGGTAGGCTGAATAGAGGACCCCAAATTGCCCAGGTCCTTAATGTGGAACCTGTTACTGCCTAAGATAAAAAGAACTTTGATAAGGACCTTGGTAGTGTGATTAAATTAAGAATATTGAAAAGGGTAACCTCAATGGTTCAAATGAGCACAATTTAATCAGAGAGATTCTTATAAAAAGAGTGTCTTATGAGTGTCTTATAATGTGCAGCCGCGCGACCCAGGAATATGTTCACTCATGTGTGAGGCTTGGCCTGAGTGTGTGGAAAGCAGCCTGAAGCGTGGCAGCTGGGTAGTGGAGACTGGCTGTCAGAGCTGGGTCCCTTGGGGCGGGGAAGGCTCTCACCCGCCCCCCTCTGGGGCACCCCAAGTGGAAACAGCCTCTGGCACGGAGTCCGATGGCATGGTTATAGGAGCCTCAGTTTAAGCTCCTTCCGGGAAAAGCAGCCACAAGTTCTGGAAGACGGCCAATGAGATTACCTAGCACTGGCAGCAGTTGGCTTTTGGGTGTGACCCCTGGTGGCCGGAGACTGGGGGAAGCAGGCAGAGGATCTCTGCTCCTGGTTCTCTTTGAGCCCACCCAGAGTCCGAGATCACAATAATAAACATATATTCTTCAAAACCATTAAGTTGGTGATAACTTGTTATAACAGCAATAGAAAATTAACAGGGTGGGGTTTTTAATTATTTTTGCAATAAAGCTTAAAGTTCTGTGAACAGAGTGGCCTACTGGAAAGCTAAGGTCTTGCATAGAACCTAAAAACCATGGCGCTGATTTTTTTCCTCTTTGTCAAAATCAGATGAGATTAACCAACTGTGACTTTCAGTCTTACAGGACAAATACAGGTCTCTGCGCCATTCCAGGACATGAGCAGCATTTCGCTCTCAAATAGGAGAACCCACAGGTCTGCAAATCTGTTAAAACTCACTTGTGTTTGAAAGCAACTTTGCTTACTCCTGAGAAATCTTCAAATTTCCATTAGAGTTTTAAGGCAAGCTTCTCCCACAGTATTCCAAAGATAAAAAGAAAGGCACTCCTTAATTTTTGCTCTTCAAAGAACAAGGAAAAGGCTTCAGCAGCCACAGGCTTCATAGGGTTCTCCAGTATTCTTCCTAGATTTCTCCTAGACCACAGACACTGCCTTTCCCTGCATCCTTCATTAATCTTGTTCTCTTCACCCCTCCTCTTTCGGGCCAATAGGGTCATACTGCACCTTTCTGAAGCTCTGGGGAACTTGTAATTTTAACCATCACCAACCAGATGGAAATTTTGGAATGAAGTATCAGGTGTTGTCTCTCACTCCTCCACCCTTACTTCTCTACTCTTTTCTCTACTGCCAGGACAAAGGCCTGCAAACTATACTTGCCAGACTTGCTCTCCGCTGGGCTTCATGGAGACACAGGGCAGGAGCTAGGGAGAAGGAAGCAGTGTTTGTTTCTGCAAGACCTGATGGTATTCTTGCAGAACAATGGCGACACGGGTAGCCATGGCAGCAGCCACGAAAGCAAGTGCAGGCTCTGGGTTTCAGCCAATTCAGTGCTGGTGACAGCACCTTGTACACAATGAAGATGTTCACCTGTACAACCTTTTGTCTCTTCACTCATTCAGATCTGGTTGTGATAGAAACTTCCTGCAGTTAGTGATCTTTGAACAATCTTGCCTCCCCACTTTTTCTCTCATTGCTCTTCTCACACCTTTGCAACCAGCTCCTTATTTGAAACTCTAGATTCCTTTTTCAGCTTCCCTGTTTAGATGCAGTCTGATAAAACCTGGGTCTATCACTCCCATTAGCAGGGATCTGAGTAAACCTCTATCTATCAAAAGTGAAATCCTTTATCTACTGTTAATATTTAGGTATTTGGGGGATCCCATTTCATGGGATCAAAAGAATCTGAGTAGGGAGTTTGGAGAGAGACTACAAGGATGTAGGTGCTTGCAAGGCAAACACCTGATCCTGGTTTGGTTTGATCCCCACCACCACATATGGTCCCCAGAGCACCGTTAGGAGTGATCCCTGAGCACAAAAACAGGAGTAAACTTGAACACAACTGGGTGTGGCCCCTCAAGGAAAAAAAATGAATCAAAGTAGGATCCTGCTGGAAGGTGAAGTAGCTTGAATTTGGCAACACATATCAAAATTATTGGAAGCTAGTGTTCTTTCTTGGCTACTCTTACTTCATTTTCTGGACATAATTCCTAAGGTCAGAAGGGGCTACCAAAAAAGGCCTTGAAAGAATAGATCGAGCAAGGTAGGAGAAAGTCACACAAGGGTGAAGTACAGTCAAGCCACAGAGGTCCTCTGTGGTACCTCCAACCTCATTCCCAGGTAGTCTTGGCCATTGATTCCATCCATCACATCAACATGATGGAACTCCAGTAGCAGTATTGAATAGCACCAGTGGGCTTCATTGTTGGTGAACTTGTCGATAAGCCAGGCAGTCCAAAGGTGAAAATCCAAAAACTCAGGCTAGGACCCTGCCAGCTCTCCCAAATTGGTTTCTCCATTTGACTGGTCATAACTTGGATTCATAGCATTCATTATCATAGCATTTTTCTGAGTTCCATGAGTCATTTTAGAGAATTACGGAACCTGCAAAGTATATTGAAACTCCCATATCTGCAGACACTTGGTTAGTAGTATAGGCAATTGAGAGCCCCTAAATCTATAGCTGGGATCTGAAATAAGACAGACTTATTAATAAATGAGCTCTTTAAAAGGAAGGTATATTAATTCCAAGTAGTGTCAAACTGAATTCCAGGCTAGTCGATTTAACAATCAGTCCTCCTACAGGGAAGGGCAAATTCTAATTCGTAGTGTTTGCAGGTTTCCATGATGCAAATTCTTTCACTATGCCAGATTTTAAGTTACCAACAGGAAGTCATTAATCATGGAGTTAGAAATAGAGGCTCTCAATCTGCTCAGGAGCTGTTTAAGTTGACTCCAGCCCACTATTGCTTCTATCTTTTCGCCAACCAACTCTACTTCACAAAATTTATCCCATAGTTATACTGACATATTTCCACTTCCCAGAAATACACAAGAATGTTCATTGGAGCATTATTTATTTTCATAAAAGATTTTTTTAAAGCTGCAAGCCCATGAATACGCTAAAACAAATCATAGTAGGTGAAGAAAATGAAATTCTGTGCAGGCTTTAGAAAGAATGAAGCAAAATCTACATTGATATGGAATAATTTGCAAGATAAATCATCAAGTGAAAGAAGGAAGACACAGGATAGTCACAGTTTATTGCCATTTGGTATACTGTGAAAGGAGATATATATAAATATTAGCCTGTATTCAAGTATAGAATTTTTGGGGAAAGGAATACATACACACACAAACACACACACACATACACATACAAGCTTAAAAAGAAACCTAATAAAGAAGACAGATTCTGGGTAGAAGGATTTTGAGTGAGAGAATACTTTTTATATATCCTTTTTGTAGGGTTTGAGTTATTATGTGTGTTTAAAAACTTAAAAGAATAGCAATAGTGGAGATAAAACGGGGTAATAGAAATGTGACAAATGAATGAATGAGTGAGTCCTCTGAACAAATGGCCTTAGCGCTTTATTGCTACTGTATTTCCCACCAATCTCTGTTTAGAGCACTGTTCTAACGTCATTGTAACTGGGTTCAAAGAGGGACTACAGGGCACTTTCTCTAACAATGAGATAAGCATTGAAATGCCAGGATGAGTCAGGTAGGCCCCATAAATGCATGATGCCATGAATGCATAAGTCAGGAAGGGGATAAATCTGAGCTGAACTACAGCTACCAGAGAGAAAGAGGCCATAACTCAGCTAGAGCAGCCATGGCCTGCACAGTGTGAGGACCAGTTGGCTAAACCTTTAATTTTTCCTTCAACAGATTTCAGAAATCCAAAACAGTAGGTGAAATATATTTTCCTGTTTAAAGTAAGCAACTAACATGAATTTTTTAACAATAATAATGTGTCATTATTATACAAAGAATAATGATATGTTATTATTATAATGTATTATACAAAGAAACCGCATTCTAACTTTATCATTCTATAGAGAATGACAATGTTTCTGCCAATGAACCTTTCATTAGGCTCTGCTTAGATCTGAGCTGATTTGGTCCTTTAAGTCAGAGACAACTAAAAGTAATGGTGTCACTTACGAGGTCAGTGTCAAGTTCATGCAGACACTACTATACTATAGCAAAACACCAAAGTGGGATGCTAACAAATAGCAAATTTATTTTTCACAGCTCTGAAGTCTGGGAAGCCCCAAATCAAAGTCACATTCTGTGAAGATACTCTTTCTGGTTTATTGCCAGTCCATTCTCGCCATGGCTTCAGTTCAGGAGGAGTAAAGGATCTCTCAGGATTCTCTTTCATAAGGACACAAATTCTGTTCACGAGATATCCATCCTCATGACCTCATGACCTCCTAAAGACTTTTTTCTTTTTGCTTTTTGGGTCACACCCGGCCATGCACAGGGGTTACTCCTGGCTCATGCACTCAGGAATTACTCCTGGCAGTGCTCGGGGGACCATGGGGGATGCTGGAAATCGAACCCAGGTTGGCCACGTGCAAGGCAAATGCCCTACCCGCTGTGCTATCGCTCCAGCCCCTCCTAAAGACGTTTTAATACACATTATCTTTCAGATTTAGGATTTCAACATGTAAATTTTGGCCAACAGAAGTATTGAGACCACAGCAGACAATTAAGGTTGAAATCTATCTCTTTCTTTCAGTGCATGTAGGTTTAAAGATTTTTCAAGGATAAAAATCTTTCAAACTCATTCAAAAGGAGAGCATGGAACAGACAGAGAAAGGCTCAAAGTAGGAGAGAGAGTTATCAAGGCAGTAACCAGGCAAAGGCAGGAAGAGAGCCAGAGATGAGGATCATGCTGGGGGAGCTGTGAAGAGAGAATACTTCTGCACTGATGTCCCTCTGGGGGACAGGAAAGAATCCATAGCTGGGCAGTCAAGTCATTATAGCTACTGCTCAGGGGATTTCTTATTTATTTACCTGCCATTCCAAATCCCCTGTGTTCCCACTCTCGTGTGAGTCGTATTGTCTGAGTCTACCAATATTAGGATTATGACTAATTTGTCCCTACTGACTCAAATTCTCCAAGTATATGGTTGACCAGAAGTGTGCTGACTTCCTATTGCTTTAGTTTTTTTTTTTTTTTAAAAAAATCTCACCTGTAAGCACAATCACATTCCTTCGACATCTCAGGCTTGCACATGGTAAGCTCTCACAGTTGGAGGTGAGATTAATGGTGGTGAATATTGCTGCAGAGAGAAAGAGACAGATTAGTGGTATTGATGATGATGATGATGGTAGCAGCATTAATATGGACCAAGAGGCCTTATGAAAGTTGATCAGAAGTCTTACTCTATTACTACTTCTCACTCCAAATCCAGTATTTCTGGGGAACGCACCTTTCTACAAGTCAGGTCTATATATAACTTCACAGAGACTAGCATTATATGGTTAAATAATAAATTTAAATTTTTTTTCAGTACACCATTTTCAAATGGTGTTTAAAAGAACAATGGTAGAGAGAAAAGAAAGTAACCACTTTCAAAATGGAGTCCATTTTGGATTAAAAAAATTGAAAAAACAACCCAGAGCAACTAGTTCTTGCCATAATCCATATCCAGGCATGGAAGATTGGCAGGAATTTTTCTCCTTGGCAATGAAGTGGTCTGGCTTCCGAACTGATTTTCCAGTTTTATGAACGAGAAAAGACTTTGTGTAGCAAAGTTTTATCCTGTTCCCTCTTTAAAACATCAGATTGGACTATACTTTGTCCCATTCTCTCAGGACTATCACAATTAGTAAGAAGCAGAACACAGGTATAAATGAGTTATCCTACTTTAAAATTTTTTTATCCTTTGTAACTTTTCATTTCTAGCTACAGAGGTAATAAGTATGCGTAAGTATAATAGAAAAATTTAGAATTCACAGAAACATATTTTGTATTTCTTCCTAGCCTTGCCCTCTTTTGTAATTACATGCCCCCAAAACACACACAGTACTTTATCAGGATTAGCTATTACATGTGCTTTCCTCATCTCTATAAGTGTATAGAATTCTCACTCGGGCAGAAAAAATAGCTCAGGTTTATAACTGTCTATTATTTTGGTAAAATAATCTTAAAATTGTCTCCAATAGGCTTATATTTTACCATATTGATTTCCAAATAATAACACAAGCACTAGATTAATTTGGATTTTAAAATTCCTTGTTTCTTGCCTGATTTCAGAACTGGTGCTGAGTTTTGATGAACAGTTAGCTAAGGTTATACATCTGCCTACCATGGGAATGGTAAGTAGAAATATATTAAGGTCAAGTATATGCATCCATTAATTTATCATTCAAAAATCATCTTGAGTACCTTATCCATGACAGACATTGTTTTTTTAAGGTGAGAATGCATCATCAGATAGACACATTTGCTGCCATCGAGGAACTTCATTCTAGGAAGAAGAGACAGGCAGCAAAGGGACAAACTGAGGAAATGCTGGGCTGTGGAAAAATAAATAATAAGGGAAATGGGAGCTGCTGAGAAAGGTAGTTGCTCCTAACTTCATGTATCAGTTCTCTCTGGCTGCCGTAACAGAATACCAGAGACTGGTGGCTGAAACCACAGGAATCCACTGTCACCCATTCCAAAGACTAGAAATGCAAAACCAAGATTTCAGCTAATTCTGTTTCCGGTGAGAGCTCTCTTCCTGGCCTCCAGAGAGTTGCCTTCTCTGTCACATTGTATGTTACCTACATTGTATGTTACCTACATTGTGTTCTCATTTGGCCTTTCTCCAGTATGCTTGGATGCCACTTTCTAATCCTGACCAATAATCCGATCAGATCAGGATCCCACTTTTATGACCTTATTAACCCCAATTGCCACCCTATTTCAAAAACAGACCTACTGAGCCTAAGGGTCACATGTGAATTTTAGGAGCACACATTTGTGACCATCAGAGAAGGCATCTCTGATCACATGTGAGCTAGCTCTCAGGAGGGCCCTCAATCAGGCTCAGCTCCTGGGGCTTCACTGCTGTTTTCTTCCCCCTTGATAAACCCAGTCTCTGTAATGAAGTACAGCAGAAGTATTTCCATGTTTATTTAGGGTCAAAAAGACATTGAAGCTTCCACTTTGCTTTCTTGACTCACTCTATCTTGGATAAGCCAGCTACCATATTGCAAGAACACTTCAAGCAGCTGTGAGGGGTACCACGTGGAGATGAATTCCCACCTCCCAACAACTCAGACATGTTACTGAAACCCAGTTATGCTGACCCACAAAAACAGTGAGCTAATAGAAGTTTGTTGTTGTTTTAAGATGCTAAACTCTGGAGTATTTGTTAGAAGGTGATCTTGCTAGACCTGCAGGAAGCACACAAGATGAAAAACTTTGACGTAGAAGAGAAAGCAATAAAAGGAGTATAATTTGAGCATGTGTGACATATTCTGAAAATAGTCAGGGAGAGAGGGTGCCACGGTCTAAAACAGAGAAGGCAAGAGTGGATTTATCAAAGAATGTAAGGGACTAGAGCATGTAAGGATGTATATGTACACGTACCAGAGGAATAAGGAGAGAGACATCCATTTAGCAAGAGCATCTTGTTTAGATGAAATATTGTGATAGGCTTAGATTCTCATGTCATCAGCTTATACCAGCTACCCAGTGATCTTAGCAGCTCTTACAATTTTAGCTATAGGTTTACAATTCCCATTTCTTTTTTCCCCCTTGATTTCTCCCCTGAGTTTCAGTCAAACGTTACCTCGCCAGTAAATTCTTCCTTGATCCCCTTATTAAAAATTGCAGCAATCCTGTCCAGAACCCCTTAGCTCTTCCTTGTCTTATTTTTACATGTAGCTTTTAATATTATCTGACAATTTATATGCTTTAATTGCCACTTGTTTGTTGATTTTTATCTACCTCCTACCTCTAGAACAAAAGCTCCTTAAGAGTAAGATTTTTTTGTTAGCTTTTCTCACTGCTGTATTCTCAGGTCTTGACACAAGACAAACACCTATTAAATAGTTACTTATTAATTGCCAAGTGAATGAATAAATCCCTTAGAGTGGATACTAGAAACACAAGGATATATCCAAATGATCAACACTGGTCACAAAACTGCAATGCTTAAGATAATAAGAGGAATCTGAGATGCTCTAAAACTTAGCTTCTTAATCTGTAGGTCATGACCCCATATGGGATCTTTAACTGAATGTGTGGGTTGACTTTTATAGCAATAGTAAAGGTTTTGGAACACTTACCGACCCCAAAATTAACTCAAAATCAAATGAAGCAGAGGTGGGTTTGGCAGAGCTTACCCATGTTATTTTTCTTTTTGTTTCTGTTTTGGGGTCACATCTAGCAATGCTCAGGACTTACTCCTGGATCTGGGCTCAGGGATCACTCCTGATGGTGCTCGGAGTATCAGGGATGACTTCTGATGGTACCAGAGGATCCTATGCAGTGCTGGGATCAAGTCCAGTTCACCCACGTGCAAGGCAAGGGCCTTCCCCACTGTACCATCTCTCTGGCCCACTCATGCATTTCGAGAGAGAGAGAAGGGGGCCAGGGGTATTTAAGTTTAAGAAGCCCTGATATAATGAGTGAGGGAAAGTAAAGGCAGGGCATAGAGAGAAGACTCAAGTTTGGTTGGAGGAGAGGTAGAAATGGGCCTGGGGAAGCACCAATCTCTGGGAGGAGCCAGAGTGAAAGCTCTTCCCTAGAAGAGAGGCCCAAAAGGGTGGGAAAATCAGATATTCGGGGAACGTCTGTGATGTCATAGATTGAACACAGGGTTTCACACATGATCAACAAGTGCTTTATTGCTTAACTATATCCCCAAGAAGCATAAGGGAAATTTTAAAGTAGTTTGCAATGAGGTATGCAATGCAGCCCTGCCCCCCTTCTCTACAAAATGTTTGTCCAAGTTTTTTTTTCTTTTCCTTCTTTTTTTTGTTTTGCTAAGTCATGTCCGTGGGTGAGGGAATGCTGGGAGGAAAATGGAAGGGGTTTATATCTGTATCTAAACTGGCTTATAGTCAGCAGATTCAGATGAAGCAGTCAATGGCCAGGAGCACAATCTGTATCTGAATCGCACACACAGTCTTTATTTATTTTTTTGTTGTTGTTTATTTTTTTGGAGGGACACATCCAGTGGTATTCAGGACTTACTCCTGACTCAGCACTCAGGGATCATTCCTGGCAAGCTTGGGGGACCATATGAGGTGCTGGGGATTGAACCTGAGTTGGCCGCATGCAAGGCAAGCACCCTGCCACTGTCCAATCTCTCCAGTCCCTCACACACAATTTTTAACCTTTCCTTGTGCCTTTTCTTGCCATATATTTTCTCTTAAATAGAGTAGTGATGTTAACATGGACCAGGGTTTTTTAATTAATCAGGTGTTGAGAAGTGTGGCTCTTGTCCAAATCATCTTCGGGCAGCTGCTTTTCTAGATGTTCTTTGATTCATACTTAAAATTATTATCAGTAACCACATGCATACATAGTGTGCCAGGCACGACTAGCTAAAAAAGACCTCAACTCTGAGCTTGAGAACTTAGCTTCGATTTTAATCAAGCAGCCCTTGAAACTTACTCCCCTGCTTTTCTCTAATAGAGTGAGCTTATTTAAAACTAGTCACCTTATAAATTGGCTTTCTATGAAACTTTGTGCAGCTCTATTCACCGGGAATCCTGCAGGCAGAAAAAATTTCTTTGAGGAATAATAAAGATAGCCACTGCCACTGGAGAAAAGCTAGAAAATTAAAATGTGGAGATAGGAATCGTGTTATTTTTGTATTGTTAATATAAAAATCACATTGAGACAGTACATATAATGTCTATAAAACCCTATTCACAGAGAAAGAGAATGAAAGAGACAAATCTATTGGCCTGAATGCCCACATTCAAAAAATTGTATATTTTTTAAATCTACATCTTGTCTTTCAAATTTTATCTGCCTTTATTTTTCCCCATTGTATTTTCCTGCATATTAAGACTGTGACAAGGCAAAAAAGAGTCCTGAGATTCCTCAGCCTTATGGAACTTTTTGGTAAGTCTGCTGGTGGCCCCAACCAGCTCTGAGTAGCTCCTTTCACCCGGCTCTCCTATTGAGCCCTCTCCCCACCCCCCCGCCCCATTTTCACTGCTCTCCTTCCAGCTCATTCTCTAAGATCTATATAAGAGAACTCGCACCTTTCCTAAATCACTTAATTTTTCATTCAATTTTAATTCAAATGCTGCAAGTGATTAAAGACTTCCAATAATGCCGTTGTTACAAATAGATTGATAAGAACAGAAGTTAACAATTGTATCTATTAGGTAGAACTCAGTAAGACTTCTTGGAGCCACACCTGAAAATCACAGTTGAAGCAACTGATGAGACATGGGGAAGTGTCATCTTCCTTGTGTTATGGATGGACCCCTAGTTCTCCGCACCACATTCTACTCACTGCCTATCACATGGGATGAGGGACTCCTGTTTTTAAAATCACACTTATGGATGCATCAATAAACAATAGGCTCCAGGAACAGAACAAAGCCCCTGAGACATATTCATACCATAGTGACACATAAGGCATAGTGGAGGTTTCACTTCACAGCAGTGAGAAACCCATTGATAAATGGTGCTGAGCCCATTGGTTCTATAGGGAAAACTGGAAATTGAATAACTTTCAACTCGCAGAGCAAATTCCCAGGGCATTGGTGATTCTAATATGAGAGGAAACATTCACGCTTTTAGAAGAAAGTAAAAGGAAATACTTTCATGGCCCAAGAAGTTAGGGGGCAGAATAATTTGTTTTGTTATTGTATTTGAGGGTCACACCCAATAGTGCTTGGGATTGCTCTCTGATGCTCAGAGTTTACTTCCCCCGCAGTGCTCATGGTCAAACTTGGGTCTCTTGTGTGCAAGATATGTCCTTTGAACCATCTCCCAGACCTCAGAATGATTTTTTTGAAGGAGAGGACTAAGCTGCACCTAGCAATACTCAGAGCTTATTCCTGACTCTATAACTCAATGATCATTCCTAGTGGTGCTAAGGGGATCATATGTGGTCAGCTGCATGCAAGGCAAGTGCCTAAGGTGCTGTTTTCTCTCTCTCTCTCTCTCTCTCTCTCTCTCTCTCTCTCTCTATCTATCTATCTATCTATCTATCTCTATCTCTCTCTCCTCTCTCTGTCTCTGCCTTTGTCTGTCTGTCTGTCTCTGTCTGTCTGTCTGTCTGTCTGTCTCTCTCTCTCTCTCTCTCTCTCTCTCTCTCTCTCTCTCTCTCTCTCTCCTCCAGCCTTAACCCCAGACTTAACTTTTGTCTGTGGATCTGCCCTGTCTACCCATGAAATCTGGCATGAAATCTGGGTAAAATTCCCCCCAGACACCATCAAAGCCCACAGTGATTGGTTCAGTGACAACATGGGACCAAATGTCCCACCATATGTCTGTTCAAACAGAGCGAACACGAAGAGGACTGAAAAAGATTGTGCTCTTTTATACTAATCTGGAGCCTGGCAGGACATGTAAACAAGAACTTCTGTAAGAGGCCATTCGGACTCTGAGAATGGAAGAGACAAAACAGAAAGCAGAGCTAAGAGGTGAGAAGAAATTAAGTCCTGGTGACATAATTTATAACTTGGAGGTCATAAGACCAGATTTACCCCCAATAAACACTAAAGTTCAGTAAATTACAAATTCTCACTTTGCTTAAGGGATTTTGAGTTGCTCGTTCTGCAACCTATAACCCAAAGAATTCTAGAAAATACAAAGCCAAAACTAGAGCCAAGATTTCTCAATATCTACTGTTATTTCCATAGCACTGTCTAGCAAGATGTGGCTGGTGAGCTCCAAAGATAACAAGAAGAAAAGTAAATGCTATTTTGCCTTTACTGTGGCAAAAGTCTTTTGGTTTTCCCACCCTCTACCAGCCTATTATAAAGAAAAAATATTTCAGTCTCTAATTTCTATGGCTACCTAGTTTGCATCTTAATCAATTCAAGGTCAACAACTTCATAACTGAGGTAGTCTCTTTGTCAAAAATTCTTAACATGGTGAAGGACAATAGTCTATAATAACATACAAATGCATTCAAACCACCGATTGTGCTTAGTCATTAGCAAACTGAAATTTATGTTTAAGTTTTATCATTTTATGTTAAATTGTTATCATGAAGTAAACAACATGGATGAAGTACGTACAGTGACACTGCAAATCAGGCAGCCAGGCTCACAGCATCCTAAACAATATCCCTCTCCACAGAGGCTAGGAGATTGACAAAGCTGTCACTAAGATGTCCTTGTCTTCCATGAGCTGCTGATTCCTATCCGGAGAGGATCCACCTTGCCAGCTGGAATCACTGAATTGAAACTAAAGGGGTCCAGAAACGATACCCACAATTGCAAGACCATGAGTCTCAAACTTAGTCTGACAAGTGTGAATGTACTTGTGGAACAGGACATTTCCACTGGAATCAGAACTTTTCAGGAATTCCAGAATAGTCACCATAGATAATAAATGCCGTTCTCAGTCAGGACTTCACAGAATGAAGATGAGAAGTCAGCGCTGCTGTCTCAATTGCTGAGCTTTCCAAGTTTGTCTTCAGAATCGAACACCACTTAAGGGCAACCACCCCCACCCCACCCCCACACCACACCCCTCTTTCCTCTTTTTCCTCTCTCTTCTCTCCTCTCTCCTTTCTCCCCTCAGTTCCCCACCACCCAGTTCCTTTAAGTACAGAACAACCCACCCAAAGGCACCCAATTCACACCTACCCTCTGGGGAAGTACTTAAAGCTCCAAAATTAGGTCATCCTTTCTCTCTTCCCACCTAACTCCTAAAATTTCTGTTCCCTCATAGCATCATAAAAATTCAAACTATGAGTGTTAAGTTAGAAGGAAAACACACCACTTACAAACTAACACAACCAGGTAAGTAGTTCACAGTCCTAAACATTGATGTCCTCTTCTTAAAAAAAAAATACTAGAATAATAATGTCTTTAACTCACAGTTGTGGAGAGAATTCAGTGATATTAAAAGTATTATGGGTGCCCAAAAGTAGAGAGAGAGTATGGGGAATGTTATCTGCCATGGAAGCAGGGGGAGGTGGGAAAGGGGGGTATACCGGGGATGTTGGTGGTGGGGAATGTGCACTGGTGGAGGGATGGATGTTTGATCATTGCGTGATTGTAACCCAAACATGAAAGCTTGTAACTATCTCACAATGATTCAATAAAATTTCTTAGAAGAGTATTATGGGGCCAGAGAAATAGCCCAATGTGATGGTGTAGATGCTTGGTATATCCAAAGCCTTGAAATCCATCCCTGCCACCTCATGGTCCCAGGAGCAATGTCAAATATGATTGTTGGTCCCTGAGCTTCATTGGACCTGGGCACCAAGCTCTCTGTTCTACATTAGCAGACTGGGCATCATCAAGAGAAGTCCCTATATAAAAAAAAAAAAACATAATGACATTTACCAAACAGATGACCCGTAGAGACAGTCTCATGAGCATCAGTAATTACTCTGGTTGCTAATATGATGATGATGATGATGATGATGATGATGATGATGATGATGATGATGATGATGATAATGATGATGATGAAGATGGTGATAAGGAAAACCAATTGGCTTCTCTATCCTACTTTTCTATTTTTGAAGTTAAAGAACAATTGACAGTACTTTTTTCTTCGAACAAATTAACAGTATTTTAGAAAACTCATTTATTGTTTGCATTTTGCATTCACTGTTTTGCCTGTGTGTCTTTCTGTAAAGCAGACTATGTATCTCTTGCTACAATAAATTTCAATATTCCTTTTCATAGCTCCATCTCCTCTGAAATTAGAAACTTTCCATACATAGCAGGTAAACAACACAAGCAATGCAAAACAATCACCAGGCCAGAGAGCCATACTAGCACTGTCAGAGAGACCTTTCCCCCCATTTTTTCCTGGTGATTTACTTTATGAATAAATTGCTCTTCTTTAAAGGTCACTTTGTTGTTTTAGAACACTTTGTACCTGACACTCTGCTCTTACTGTAGGGAGTTTTTCAAAGGATGATTTAAGCAATACTCCCTAAAATGTTAATCTCTCAGGTTCTCTCAACTCTCCAGGACTAGAGGGGTGTGGTGGGGGGTGGAGACACTCAAGACGTTGACTACCGAAGGTGGTTTGCCTAAAATTACAAATTTCAACAACAACGACAAAATAATAGGTAAACTATTTTAAATATCTTGCTTCTCAGTAGCACTGTAGCACTGTCTTCCCATTGTTCATCGATTTGCTCAAGCGGGCACCAGTAACGTCTCCATTGTGAGACGTGTTACTGTTACTACTGTTGTTACTGTTTTTGGCGTATTGAAAACGCCATGGGTAACTTGCCAGGCTCTGCTGCATTCTCAGTAGGACATGATAATTAATTATACTTTATGCCTCGGCAATATATCCTAAATTTTGTATGTGTCATTCCATTGAGTTCCAAGGCATGTTACTTTTATAATAATTATTTCGATAAAAAACTAAGTTTTCGGTTATTAAATGTTACAGAATGAACGTGATCTATGAATCAAGGATAGATTTAACCTCCTCTCTGATACATCTTCTGATCCAGACTAGTTAGGTGTTTAACTAGACCCAAAACACCTTCCAAAGGAAATGTTGATAATTGCAAATTAAGAAATCTCTGAAGACTTGAATGGCCAATCTCAAATTCCCTAATTCTAAGGCAGAATCATCATTTTCAAAAATCAGATATAGTGATGATCAAATAATCATTCCTTTCCACCTTCCCTCTAACTCTTTGAAGTGGGTTTAAGTTCCGTTTACAAGCAAGGAAATAAGTTACTGAGAGATAGACCAGAGCCCATTCTCAGCTCACAGAGATGTTCTTCTCAGCACTCAGAATGGCATTAAACTATCTGAACCAATATTTTATGAAAACAGATTACACTCTTAAAAATGATTTTTTTTTCTCGAAGAGCAGAATTGGTCTTTAGTAAGCTTATGGGGGGGGGGGGTGCGGGTGGGTTGGAGAGGGGCAGAAAGAGGTGGAATTGGTCAGTAAGGGACCATTATGATAATTATATAAAGAAGTGGTCACTCTGGATGAGGACTAGATGCTAAAAGGAGATAAAGTGATGTGCATGACACCCTACCACAATGCCTAAAAGAGGGTCAGGGGAGGGAAAAGGAAAAAAATGACTGTCATACAGGTAGGCTGAGGGGTAGGAGGGAACTGGGGATATTGGTGGAGGGTAATAGACACTGGTGAAGGGACACCTGAAACTCAATCATGAATGGCTTTGTAATTTATAGTGATTCAATTAAAAAATTTTAACTTATTGTTTGTTTTTTTCTTTTTTTTGCTTTTTGCATCACACCCAGTGATGCTCAGGGGTTACTCCTGGCTTTGCACTCAGGAATTACTCCTGGTGGTGCTTGGGGGACCATATGGGATGCCGGGGATCGAACCCGGGTCGGCCGTGTGCAAGGCAAACGCCCTACCCGCTGTGCTATCCCTCCGGCCCCTTAACTTATTGTTGTTTTGGGTGACTTCCAGTGATTCTCATGGGTTATTACCAGATCTGAATACAGGAATTACTCCTGGTGGTGCTGGGGAGATCATATGGAATGCCAGGGATGGAACCCAGCCAGGTGCATGCAAGGCAGGGAACCTACCTACTGTCCTATCTCTCCAGTCTCTAATTATTTTTCAATCATTTTTCTAAATTCTTTTGGGAATTTCAAATTCCTAGAAACCTTAGTCACACTCCCTTATGTCAATCATCAGCTGAAGTTAAGAAGTGGTTGGTTGCTCAGGTCAATTCTCTCTGGCCATCACCACCCATGTTAGCCTGTAGCTCTCTTTTCATTTGGGCATCAGCTTCTACTTCTCACAAGAACAGACAGAATATTTCTATAAATTATTCACTGATCTACAAAAAGCATTGCACTTGGGGAATATCTACTCTAACACTGACACATCTTCAAGAGATGCTAAAATGACAGGGGAGTCACCTAGGAATAATATGGAGGCAGAGACAATGAGTGTATTCTCTAGTAGAAACACTATTTGCCACAGGATATGCTTTTTCCTAATTGTTTTCATGTTATATTGTTTGTGTGTCTAGTTTACAGGTTACCTTTATTGTTTTGCCACATGCTGAGCCATATTCAAGTTTACTGGCTTGGGGTGTTCTCTTTTTTGAACCCTCGATAATAATAGTTCTTCATATAAAATACTCAAAGGCTGGATGTATTTTTGTCCAATCATGCATTAATTAGAACAATGAACTCACAACCAAAAAAATCATCTTCAATTACCATAATACTCAGTTTTTCTCAAAGAACAAAATGTTCTTTGGGAAATGTTAGAAATGTCCTCTTCTCTTTCATTTCTTTTCTATTATTCCCAAATTCTGCAGCTGCCCTGTCCCTGTCTCTGATACAGGCGCACATGCACATACACAAGTTTGCCTGAACCAATTGACAGCTGCTTGAAGGAGTTGATTGTTAATTTTTCAGGAATTTTGCCAGCTGGTTGTTAAACACACTCATTATTAAAAATTAAATTATATGAACTTAAAAACAAAATTATAAAGAAACATGACAAATATGCAAAATTAAGGGAAGAAAGAGCTAGCAGCCAACAATATGACTACATCTCAAAATTAGTTATGCAGAAGTCAGACCAGCAAAGAATTAACAGTACATGGTTTCATTTCTAGATAACTAATCTAGAGTGGTTAAGAAGCAGATCAGAGAGTCCCAATGAGCAAGGGTAAAGAGGGTGGAAGAGAGAGATCATAAGAGGACATGAAGAAATTTGGGGAGAAATGAATCTGCTCATCATCTTGATTTTCATGATAGTTTCATAGGTATATCCATATGTCAAAACTTGTTAAACTACACTGAGAGTGTGTGAAATTTAATAATTGGTTACATGTCAATTATACATCAATGGAATTATTAAATAAGCACTCAAAGTCATCACTTTTCAGTTGTTTTATTACTCTCTCTACACTCGAGTTTCCTTCACTTCTTTGTATCTGTGTGGTAGAAATTGATTTAATGTTGCTGCTAAGCCTCTTTTCTGATCCCATGTCCAGGTCACTCTGGTAGCTTGAAATTGACTTCAGTGGGAGTGACTAAGCAATGGAAATCAGTAGATACTGAAGAGAAAGGCTTGAGATTTTTGTTGGTACTGGTTGCCTAAGCTTAAGAAAGTCATAGGGAAATACTGGTAACACAAAGTTGTGTTGGGTTTTTTTTTGTTTGTTTGGTTTTGGTTTTTATATGGGGGCCACACCTAGCTGTGCTCAAGGCTTCCTCCTAGCTCTGTGCTCAGGGATCACTCCTGATGGAAATCCTGGGGTCATGTATGGTGCTGGGGACGAAACTCAGGTCAGCCACATACAAGAAAAGTCCATTACCTGTTGCACCATCTCTCTCTCTGGCCCGCACAGACTAAGTTTTAAAGTGTATTGTGCCCATCCTCATTACTTTGTGAGCAGAGTAATAATTAAGAAAATATTATTTAGTGTTCAAAGTCTATTATTGATTGAGCAAGTAAGTCACTGGATCACCAATTAATGATTGTTTTAGTGAAACATAAACCTATTCTTTGTGGTTTCACTTCTTTATGCCTAACTTGTTAACATAAATGAAAATATTAGCCAATGTTTATATTACAACTCTTTTCACTTGTCAGTTGCAATGGATACATGAGAGTTCAACAAAAATCAATGAAAGCATTCTGTGAGAATCAATTGTTTATAGAATTTATAGTAGAGTACTATATATTTTAATTTACTCTTTATAAATTGTATGATATACAATAAAACCTATAATAAAACTATATGTGTTTGTTTGCAGTCTTACAGTTTTGTTCTGTTATGTTTTTTTGGCTGGAGCGATAGCAGAACGGGTAGGGCGTCTGCCTTGCACGCGGTCGACCTGGGTTCAATTCCTCTGCCCCTCTCGGAGAGCCCGGCAAGCTACCAGGAGTATCTCGCCCGCAGGGCAGAGCCTGGCAAGCTACCCCTGGTGCTTTTGATATGTCAAAAACAGTAACAACATGTCTCACAGTGGAGATGTTACTGGTGCCCATTCGAGCAAATCGATGACAGTGACAGTGAGCATGTTTTGTTTTGTTTTGTTCTGTTTTGTTTTTCAAAAGCCTATATTAACAATGAGAACATCATTGTCATTTTAATACCCCTATAATATTGACAATTTCCTGTAATCCCTTTCCTTTCCTTCTTTATTCTTAGCTCTGAGTTCTAATATGTAGCTTCCTTATATAGGTTGAGGGATCTTAATTGTCTTTGTTTTATGCTGTTATTTTTGCCAATTTCAGAAAATAATGAAAATTTTAGAAACCAAAGAAGCAAGAACATTTCCTTCTTCATGAAGGCAGATTATAGGCACTTCACTATGACCTGCTCTCTTCCTTTATTTCTGCCACGTGCATATTTTTGGCATAGTGCTTTAGAGCTGACAAGGTGCTTACACACAGCTCTGCCTGCTCTCACACGGATGGCTGCACTCACTTCCCCATCACCCTCTAACTGAAGTCTGTTGCAAAAGCTATTCTGCATTTGCTGGCATTGTATCGAGAAGTACAGGTGTTCATTGTATAACATTGATGGAGCTCAGAGTGACAAGAAAACCCTTGAATCCAAGATTTCCTGACCATTAAATCATATCAACTCGAATTACAGGAAAAGAAACATTCCATAAGCTTTCCTTCAAGACCCACATGTAACACAAAAAGAAAAGTGTGCCTTTGTTGGAAGGGGAGGTAAAAAAAAAAAAAAATGGAGGTGACCCTCTTTCCTGAACTTTGGATGCTGTTAGTGCCGCGATGATACTCTTTGCATAAATATATAAATAATCAAGGAGAGTTACTTATGTCTAGCATCTCAAATGAGCATTAAAAGAGAAATAGCATTTTTGTCTATTTGCTTTTGGTTTGTTTAGGTCTGGGAGCTATATCCAGCAGTGCTCAGGGCTTCCTTCTGACTCTGAGCTCAGGGGACCATATGGAATGCCACACACTGAACCTGGATCAGCTGCATGCAAGGCAAGTGCCCTTACCAGCTGTACTATCAGGACCCGGTTGGCTCTTTACAGACTTCATCTACTCGCCTGGTTACTCCCAATCTCATTGTAGCTGTCTCTCTCCATCCCTGTCCTTACCTCCCTCCACAGCTACAGATGTTCAACAATGAGCCAGACAGCTGCTTCTCAACCCCACCTGCTCTCCTAATCACACCCTCATCAACCATTGACACAGCCCCCGGCAGACTACTCTGTCCCCATTGCTGTGGCATGTCATTTACTGTGACCCCTTTGACACATTTCTGTACCCTGGAAAAGCAAGCAGAGCTTGGGTCCTCAATTTATTCACTCAACTTGAATGTTCTTCCTTTACTTGTTATCATTGATGACCCACGTCTCCTGCACTGTGGTAAGCTACGCTTCCTGGAGTAAGCCAAGCTACCCTTAGGCCTCAGGGATATAAAAATCCCCATTTCTTGGACTTCTGCAACCTCTGCCTCGCCCTCTATTGTCAGGTTCCTCCCAGCTGCTTTCCACATCTGCAAACTTCTCAAAAGATAAATTCTTATATTAAGCCACACAGGCTTCTTCCTGGAAAAATGCCTGCTCATTTGCAGAACAATTGAGTGCCTGGTTCTACAGTTAGTTAAGCAGGGAGTTACTGTACTCTTAGATGTCCCTGATACTAGGGTAAATGCCATGGATTATACAAAATAATTAGGCCTAGCCTATGTCCTCAAGGAATTTGCAAATGTGAGCAAATGGGGATGAGCTGGTGCGAGGATAGATGAAGGGCTTGGAAATAAGGTGAGATAATTTATCTTAGGTGCAATGTTTAATGAAATGCCAAGAACTCAGTGGAGCAGTCTGTGATCTCCAGAGAAGAACTAAAAGGAGAGAGAGAGAGAGAGAGAGAGAGAGAGAGAGAGAGAGAGAGGAGAGAAAAGGGATAGTTGACTCTCATAATAAGATTATGGGGGCTGAAAAGTCCTGAGATCCCAAGATCTGCAGCTAGTAAGATGGAGAACCAAGATGTCTAACAAAAATCTAGAAAGCTTAAAGTGGCCTTTAAGTCTGAGAGCTAGAAATATGATATGACCGAAACACTGATGTTTCAATGCACGTTCACGGGTAGAAAAATATCAAGTTCTCAAGTAGAAGGTAGTCAAGCAGTAGCTCTTTTCCTTACAGCAGGTCTGCCTTTTTGTATATAGATTTACATAAAATATTCATGAGAAGGGCAGAAGAGATAGAACAGGAATTAAGGCACTTGCCTTGCACTTGGCCTACTCAGGTTTAATCCCGAGCACTATGTCCATTTCCATGAGCACTGCTAGGGCTGAGTCACCCCTAAGCACAGAGTCAGGAGTAAATCCCTGAACAATGTTCTGTGTGGCTTAAAAAAAACAGCAAATATTTATGGCTATCAAAATTGGGGAACCCAGTGCAGTTCAGGGTAGAGTGTCTGCTTTATAGACATGAGACTGAGAGTTCAATCTCCAGCATCCTGTGGGCCTAGTACAATCCTGGTAGCACAAAAGTTTGTGATTCCCAGGTTACAACAAAAAGTGTATGATCTGCAAGTCCCCAACAGACCCTAGTGTATATGAACCCCATAATATTACATGTGCAGCCAAACGTGGGTGCATCCCCACTACCATTCCTGTTATTAAAAAAAAAAAAAAAGGAAAAGGGAAGGTTGTATTGGGGGTAGGAACCTATAGGCAGCAGTGCTTGGGAGCTGTTCCAGACTCTGTGCTCAGGGGACCATAGTGGTGTCACAATTCCAGCCAGGTTGGTCGGACGCAAGGCAAGTCCTTTACCTGCTTGCTGTACTGTCTTTTCAGCAGGAGTGGAGTTCAATTTTTTCTTAAAGGCCAGATCCCTTTTCTTTTGCTCTAGACTTTTAATAGGGCTCAACACCCTTGAGAGAGTAGGTGTGTGTCTGAATGAGAGAAATGACTAAGAGTATAAAACTAAAATGAGACACAAAGAAAAAGTGTCTAAATCAGACTCCTGGTATCAGCCGTATGCGCCGGCCCTCTTCTGCACCCTGACCCCAGCCTGCACTTCCTGTTTGTCTGTTTTACCAGTGGGGAATGATTCAGCCATTCAGATGGCACCCCCACCCCCCACACCCCGAAGCAGGGATTTCCTTCTGGGTTATCCATTCTTCGCCCAGCTCATTGCTGCAACTTCCAAACCTCCCCTCCCATGCAGGGTCCACATCTGCCTCGGGACCCTTAGACACCCATGGAGTGTCCTGGAATCTGCTAGTGCCCCCAAGTCTCTGCTGCTAGCAGATTTAGCCTAGCTGAATCTCTTCTGCCTCCTGCCTTTGTCCTTGCCATCAGACTTGGCCCCAGTCCCTGTACTTTCCACACCCAGAGACCAAACTATTCAGCCCACAATGGAGAAGCAGCACCTGGAAACACAATAAACCAGTTTGCCGTCTGTTAACAGTTACAGCGACATCACCAGTATGCAGGAGAGCCAGCAGAGACCTGCCCCTTCAGGAAAATTTGTTCATACTTTCATGTCCCCAGAGGCAGGGCCGGAAGTCCCCTCTGAGCACTTCTCCTTGAAGCCCTACTCTATGTTCGCCATGAGTGCATGGTTGGCCTGCTTTCATGTTTGTCTCCCCACTCCATGGGAAACAACCTACCATCACGGACAGTGCTGAGATAGCTTTGTGCCCCAGCACAGAAAAGTCTAATAAATGCCCATTGAATAAATGAAGCAGTCTCCTATTGCGTCTGAGTTATTAGAAAGTACCAGTTCGCTGAGGGAAGGAAAAGTGGCATCTCCCAGGGTGGTTATATCGGTGGGCAAGTTGTATGTGTACTCATTTCAGGAAAACACCATTTTTTGTTGTTTTGAGAGACCATAACCCGTGGTGCTCAGGGATTACTCCTGGCTCTGCACTCAGGAATGACTATAGGTGGCGCTCAGGGGACCACATGGGATGTTGGGAATTGAACCCAGGGTGGCCAAGTGCAAGGGAAGGGTGATACCTCCTATACTATGACTCCAGCTCCAAACACTATTTCTTTTTTTCTTTTCTTTCCCCCTACCTGTATTTTTTACAGTGCCAGGTCAGGGTCTCATGCAGGCAAGGTGACTTCTCTCTCACTGATCTTCCCCCCACAGCCTTCCATAACTGATTTCATGTGAGTGGAACTGTGTAAAAAACTAAGGCACGCCAAAGGCGTGTGCACTCTCGGGCTCTCCGGGCGGCTCTGTCTCACCGCCCGCGTTCGGTGCTCTGGAACCTCGGTGTATGGGCTGGATCGGGACAGCCAGTGGTCAAGGACAGGCGAAGGAAGAACGAGGACCAAGCTGGTTGCTGATTAGTTACCATTTATTCAATCTTCCATCTTTCTCATCTCCCGCACTCCCAGCTCTGTCATCTCTCTGGATCAACTGCAGCCTCTCTGGCTTCTCTCGTCTCTCCCCTCCCTTGTCTCTCCCACCTTGCCCTCCAGGCTACACCCAGCCAGGTAGCAAAATCAACATAAGAAAGCCCTTCCTGAGATCAGGGCATCCAAAGCCCTTCCTGACTCTTAAGGGTTTTTTTCCTTTCCTTAGTCCAAACACTTAGTAACATCTTAATACTAGTTATTTTTGTATGGACATAGCAAGAGATACATTGATGCTTGCAAGGCAATTCTCCTGGCAACATCTGAGTGCTCCAGACTACAGCACTCAGGCCAGATTAATCATTCCTCACCCTAGCAGGGTCCAAATCTAGTTATCATTGTTTGGATCATGACAACATTTGTCCATGATCAAGCTCTTAACTTATAGTTAAGCATTAGGCACTTTGGCCAGGCCCATCTCGATGCCAGGGTGGCACACAATTCACCGCTTGCCCTGGGTCCGTCTCATCCCTCGGCGGGACCCTGCTTTTGGGGGTGCTAGGAAGTAAGGGCAGCTGAGGCTTAGGTTGAGAGAACAGATGCCCAGGAGCAAAATATCACTTAGAGTCAAATGACTCCCAGGCTGCAAAAGCATAACATTTGCTAAGTCTTCCTGTGTCCATACAAAAAGGACATGGCTCTGAATAAACTATGCAAAGGGTTCAAGGAGAAGAGAAAAACAATACTTACAAGTCAACAGAACACTAAGAAAGAAGCTACAAATAAACAAAGAGGAATGGGAGCACTGTAACGGGAGTAATCCAATAAACCTAAACTACCTGAGGCTATGTTATCCTACAGAATTGGTGCCCCAGTAATTACATAGAAAGATTCTTACTCCACCCCAAGATTATTGTTCTTTGGAGATGGAGATTTGGCCTTATTCACTTCAGTTCTGCATAAGCATCTGTTTCAGGGCCTCGTGCCCAGTAGGGCCAATAGGCTCTTAGAAATACATAAATTTAAGTGAATTTTTCATTAAGCTCTGGATTACCCTTCACATTAAGGACATGTTCGTCTTTGGAACTCTGAGTGGTCAAACTCACTGTTCCTTCCTCCCTATAGGCATTCATTCGCTCAACAAAATTTACTGAAATGCCTACTTCGTGCCAGGCCCTGGCTCCTCCAACACTCAGCCAAAAGCAGTGAGCAAAACCAAGGGCCGACCCTCGTGGAGTTTTCATTCTAGTGAGTGATCTGCAAAGAACAAATCGGCAGCATTGCTGCTTAACATAATAAAATTAGTCGGAAGTGGCAGGAAGAAACTCAAAGCCAAGTGAGAGAATGAAGGAGGGAGCGTGGATTCGAGGCAAAGATGGTCAGGACAGGCCTCTGTGAGGGAGTGCTGTGTAAGCAAGTGGGATAAATCAAGCAAGGATGTGACCTGGGCAGGCAGCCAGGCCACACCAGGCAGGGCAAGTAGAAAAGTCCTAGAGGTGGGCACGAGCACGTTGTGCTGGAGAATGAGCAGAGAGACCAGCAGGCGTGCGTGGGAATAATAGACAAAACGTTCTCGAGAATGCTGCTTGACACCCCACCATCTTTTATTTGATTTCATGGAGACCATGAAACCCTTCAGGTAGCAATCTTCACTTGTGGGGTAATGGGGATGTTGGTGAAGGGGTTTTGGAGGAGGCAGTTTGGACCACACTTGTAGTACTTAGGGGCTTCTCCCGGGAGTGCTGTGGGATCTGTCTGCAGTGCTCAGAATCCAATGGGTTTGCCGCATGCAAGACAAGCACATCATCCCTGTACTTTATCTCTCCAGTCCCAGCCATCAGCTTTCCTGAGTCACTCCTTACTTTAAGCTACTAGTTTCCAGCAGCAGACAAGAGAATCATTTTTCATTTTTTTTCTCTTACTTTGCTCTTCCCTTCTCTTGTCCTCTCTGTTATTTTTGGTTTGTTATTGTTGTTGTTGTTTTTACATCTTTACATTCTAGACCACTCTTTGTAAATATAAAGCCCTGTGTATTTGGGAAACAAGCAAACGAAAACCAAAAAAATCTCACATAGCTTCATCAACTACATCAAAACTACTTTTCTTTTTGGTGGTGGGGGGGAAGGTTGTTTGGGCCACACCCAGTGATGCTCAGGAGTCACATATAGCTCTGCACTCAGGAATCACTCCTGGCAGTGCTCAGGGAGACCATATAGGATGCCAGAAATTGAACATGGGCCAGTCATGTACAAGGCAAGCACCCTACCCCTGTACTATTGCTCCAGCCCCAGCATTTTTTAAAGAATGTGATCATGGAGAAAATTACTGCTCCATATGCTCTCTTCTCTCCATGACAAGGCAGATTTTTTGCTAATTATAATTTCAAAAGTGGCCTTTAATGGCCATATGACCCCAATCATGCCCAATCTCCTCTAAAGTGGCCTTTTCCTGATCTTGTTCCATTTCTGAACATCTCCTGGGTGTTGACTATTGGCAGGATGACCAAATCACAAAATGGTGCAAGCAAGAAAAATAGAAGAGTTTAAACATGAAAAATAAAGAGGACTGAATTTTAAAGCGTCTGCTTCTCTAAGCATGTGAAGTAGCAAAAACAGCTTACCACTGTTCCTTATTCAGAGATCCTGATCAAATACTAAGTTTCTCTTAAGACAATTTCCTCTGTTCCTTGTTAACCAAGTCACATTTCAGGACAGCCTTTCTTCTCTTATTCTACAAGGTATTTGTGAGCAGTCTATTAGGTTGAATGGTCTGTTGTCCCCCTAGAAAATAATTTCTGCACCACTCTTTTTCTTACCTTAAAATACCAAGCAAGGGGCTCAGAAAAGTAACTCAAAAGGTTGAGTACCTGCTTTGCAAATAACAAGCCCAAGTTCAGTCCCCAGCACTACGCAGTCCCACAGCACTGCCTGGGACTGATTCCCAAGAACCAAGTTGGCAGTAGACCCTGAGCACTGCTGGATGTGGCCCAGAAATTGAACAAGGGGATGAAAGAAACCTACAGGGCTTGGGAGATAGCACGGGGTTTGGGGATATATGCTGGCATGCATGGGACTCTGGTCCGATCCCTGGAACAGCCTAATATCCAGTGGGTGTGGTCTGGATGAGCCCCAGGGGGGTCCTGATTGTCCCCAGCACCACAGGATCTTGGCATCAATCTGACCTGCTTGGGGCGTACCTCTGGGAGTGGTCGCCAGGGCACCCTGAGCAATGCTTGAGGGACCTAACCACCATACCCCCCAAAATATACCAAACAGTTTGGTTATGTGCAATACAGTCTGGCCAGTGCTTTGCTCAGAATATACTTTCCTTCATATGACCAGGTCATAAGAATGCAAACCCCAAAGTCATTTCATTTGTTCCCTATGATATTATTTCTCTGCCTTCACCACACACTCCCAGAAAAATGATTACTCTTCTGGAAAGTTGAAATCCTAGCCCCATTCAGATTAGAGCTGCTGAAGAATCAAGGATAAAGTACGCTCAGTGACCTTGTAAACAGTGGTAAAGGCACTAATTAGTCTTTCACAAAACCCTGACAAGAGAAGATAGAACTATGAACACTCCTCTGCTTTCTGAGCTAATCCATGTGGAAAATGTGTAGTTTAGAATTTAGGAGATAGGAGAAGGAAGAAAGGAACTTGTAGTTTGAAAAGTTTCCCTGATATCACAGTCATTTGTGAAGTCATTTGTCCTCCTTTTCATTGTTACTCTGTTCTGCGGCTATATCACACATTGTGTAATATATTATACATATATATTTTCATTACGAGATATATTAATTTGGTATATGGGGGAATTTGTTTGTTTTTGCAATGTGAGGAATCAAACCCAGGGATTCATACAAACCTTATATGGTACCACCGAGTCACATCCCCTAAGTCCCAGGCTTGTTGCCCCTGCCTCAATACCTCACTCTAGGTAGCATATGAGGAGGCAGAGTTTCTTTCTGCCCTCATTATTCTTCTGTTTATTATTTTCCTCAATGTCTCTTCTCTACTTTTATTTCTTTTATCACAACTGATCATAATATAGAATTCAAGTTCATTTTAAAAGAGTTATTGTATCTCTGACATTAAGTTTATGTTCCCCATTCTGCACTGTAAAATCAGAGTTTGGTTTCTACCATTTATTAAACACTTTTATGCCAGACACTATACAAGGTGCTTTGCAGACATAAATTCATTTAATCTCTTTAACAGCCTGCACAGTAGATTAGATTATTGTTCGGAGTTATTCACTCCCTCCCCTTCACTTTCAAGGGAAGCATATTCTTCCTGCTCTGGTGAGTTGGCTGAGCCTATGTAGCATGCTGTGAGTTCTATTTGACTGGGTCGATGGTCCCCTTAGCCTTGTACTCCGTCATGTGACTAGTGTTAGTCAATGGGATGTTAACCAATATGATGCAAGTAAAAATGTGAAATATAGCCTGGTCGGATCAGAACTGGGCCTCTTCTGCCCAGATCCCCCATTTTCCAGTAGCTAGGCAGTCATACCCAGAAACTGCCCCTGCACCATGTAATCCCATCAATGGCCAACATCCAGAAAATATAAAACCAAGCTCCCAATATCTTATAGCCTAGTTCTCCCTCTCAAAGAACCTGGCAAGCTACTGAGAGTTTCCTGCCCACATGAGAGAACCTGGCAAGCTCCCTGTGGTGTATTCATATGCCAAAACCAGTAACAATGATGGGTCTCATTTCCCTGGCCCTGAAAGAGCCTCCAATGAAGCACCATTGGGAAGAACGAGTAAAGAGAGGGTGCTGAAATCTCAGGGCTAGGACGAATAGAGACATTACTGAGACCACTCGAGAAAATCGACAATCAATGGGATGATGATGATAACAATGATGATAATGATAATGATGATGATGATGATGATGATGATGATGATGATGATGATGATAATGATGATGATAGGGGGAAACATTTTCAGGCTAATCCACAGGTACCAGGCGCAAGATGAGTCTCTTGGAGAACAAAGTCACTGCCATTTGGATAAGCTGACTTATGACTTACCCCAGAACTTTACAGATATACAACCAAACTAAGGCTATATTGGAAGGGTCAACTGAATACCACAAAATATCACCAAAATCTCACAAAATTTCAATATTGTAATTTTTGTTACACAGCTAGCACTACACAATACCCAAACCTGTGAGATAAATAGAAACATTGGGGGGGGGAGGGCAAGAAGCATATAGTCAGACAGCTGTCATGCTGCTACATCAGGATTCAAACCAGATTCTCATGTAAAATTCTCTGTTGTTTCTTTTTGCTTGAGAGTTTTGGCCATACTGTGCGCTGTCATAAGGGGAGCATGTGGTGCTGGGAATTCAACCCAGAGTTTCCTCATGGGTTCCTGCCCTTTGAGCCATTACCCAAGCCCTTCTCTGCTCTTTTACCTGTATTTCTTCTTCCTTTTTTTTTTTTTTTTTGGTTTTGGGGCCATACCCAGTGGTGCTCAGGGATCACTCCTGGTGGGACTGGGAGATATGTGTGCTGGAGATCAAACCCAGATAAGGCACATGCAAGGCAAACTGCTTACCTGCTGTACTATTGCTCCAACCCAAAGTGTTTCTTCTTTAAGCTTCATTTTCCTCTTCCTATGTAGTAAAATTAATTTGATGCTCCTTGCATTTGTCTCATGGTTGATTTTTACTGATGGCTGAAGCTTTCATGGAAAAAATATCTTTTTCTCTGCACCAAAACTTGACTTCCTAGAATCCTACTTATTTCCCCTTATTCTATGAGTTCTCAGTGTGGCCCACTGATAACAGAAATAAAAACCTAATCACTAGTTATTGCAGAAATGTAAGTTATGTATATATATAATTTGTTGCTTAACCTCAGAATGGATCAGATAGGAAAAGAAGTGCTGGGTGTGAGTATATATGGATAATCATTTCCTCTTCGACTTCACTCTAGAGGTGAACGCATGATAAAGCAGGAGGATTCCAAGTGGCAAGCTATGATAACACACTTCTCAGCATTCGGCAGGAATTGGTGGCATTACAGCTGAGTCATTTGTCATTATTTTTCAGAAGTGGTTGGTACTGAAAAGAAATGCCAGTAAAATGAAGGAACAGGACAAATATGGTGCCCATTAATTTTAAAAGACCAGGAGACTCTCGGGGCTGTTGGGGATTGATCAGTTTTACTCCAATGCCTACAAAAGGACTAGAGGAAAACAAGAGTCAATTTGAAGTGATGCTATAGTCAACTCAATTGTGAGTTCAAGGGGTTCCCACTTAGTGAGCTTAACCCTCTGCGGAAAATCTTTAAATATCAGCAGTGGTGGTGTAAAATTGGTAGGAAGAACTGTTGTCTGGCATTTTGTTTTGTAAAGTCATTTTAAGATACAATTCAGACTTTCTCACACTGGGAACTACGCACATTTGGCTTGACTAACCCTTTCTTAGGGGCCCACCCTGGGCAGCAGGATTTCTGGTTTCCACCCACAAGACAGCAATGTCTTCAAATACTACCAAATGTCCATGGGACTCAAAATAACTCCTGAGAGGCACATAAACACTTCCTCTAATTGTATATACTATATCTAAATTATATATGTGTATAAATTATATATCACTGTATCACTGTCATCCTGTTGATCATCGATTTGCTCGAGCAGACACCAGTAACATCTCCATTGTGAGAGTTGTTGTTACTGTTTTTGGCATATCAAATACACCATGGGTAGCTTGCCAAGCTCTGCTGTGCAGGTTGGATACTCTTGATAGCTTGCCGGGCTCTCTGAGAGGGGCAGAGGAATTGAACTCAGGTCGACTGTGTGCAAGGCAAATGCCCTACCCGCTGTGCTATGGCTCCAGCCCTAAATTATATATGTATATTATATATATGTATATAAAACAAACTGCTTGTGCTCAGCCTCTGAGCATAAATGCCACAGGATATTACAGAGAACGTCTGTCCTCCTTTCATCCCCAAAGTGTGATTGTATTCCTTCTGGAAGCCAATAGGGAGCAGCCCACAGGCCTTCTTGAAGAAGTCGCTGTGCTCTAAAAATAAAAAATATTTTTTAAATAACTTTGTAAATGATAGGTAACATGGTTATCACAGTAATAATGTTTGTGGCGTTGACATTTACGGTCACCTCACCACCACCACGATGCCCAAAAGTCTCCACCAATGACCTTCGCAGGCCACCCCTTTTTGTATTGCTCCCCACCTTTGCTATTCTCACTCCTGTATCCAGTAACAAGGTTATTTTTTTAATCATCTGATAGCTTCCTTTCCTTTCATTATTTCTCTGTGTGCCAGAAATCAGTGGGATCATCTGGTATTTGTCCTTTTCCCTCTGGCATCATCGCTTAAACAATGCTCTCCAGTTCCATCCACGTTGCTGCAAACCGCAAGGTTCCATCATAGAGTCATCAGTTACTTAAAACTCAGGATGTTTTCCCTGAGTGCAACATCCCTTCTGGGGGCTGCCCCTATCCAGGAAACCACTAGTGGACTCCCCCTCGGAAAAGTGCTGCCTGTGCCTGTTGCGGTGTTGGTGTTGTCTGCAAAAAGTTCTGAGATGCCAGCCCTGGAGAGAGACCATCTTTCCTAGGTATCTCTGCACTAGTTTCTGGGTATACCTAGGGGGCTCTTGGGAGCAGGATACAGTGTGCCACCTTGTTTGACATGGTCTCCTCCCTTTTGTGTCAGGAAAAGAAATACTAAGCCAAATGCTTCCCCAAATTAAAGTTGCTGGCAGATTTTGTTAAAATGTGGGCCCAGGGGCTGGAGCAATAGCACAGAGGATAGGGCATTTCCCCTTGCATGTGGCCAACCCATGTTCGATTCCCAGCATCCCATATGGTCCCCCAAGCAGTGCCAGGAGTAATTCCTGAGTGCATGAGTCAGGAGTAACCCCTAAGCATCACCAAGTGTGACCCCTCCCCCCCAAAAAAAAAGCAAAAATGTGGGCCCAGAATCAGGAGCTCTGAATGGGGCCTAAGATTTTGCAAGTCCTACCAGGTCAGCCTGCCATTGTGCTACACTTTGAGAGTAAACCATGGGTAGATGATAAAAATCATCTGGGAGCAGAGTCCTAGGGCCAGATTCTGATTCAGAGGGTTCCAGTGGACCAGGCATCTGATTTTTAACACCTTTCCCCCCAAAAGCCAAATACCTTAGTTCTGTATCCCACAACTGTCTTAGATTGAACCGCATTCTTAGAGTTTGAGGCCAATCATCATGGAGCTATGAAACAGGAATGGTCTGAAGCCTTCTCCCCTACAGACAAATCACCTCATGCAAATACCTGTTATGTGATATCCACAGGACATTTGATAGACCCAGATAAATCCAAGACCCAAGCAGTTCACCTGGGTTGGAGGCTTGCCTGCTGCCCCAGAGACTGAAAAAAAGGAAGGTTTCTTTCTTACATCTCTTCCAGGCTAGACCCAGGAAGAGCCTTTTCTATAAATGGCACAATTATTAACCCCTCTAGAAAAGATGTTCCTGATCAGCCACCTACAAAGTAGAGGTGAACAATTCTGGGATTTGTGGACCACAGGACCCAGCTCTGCCTGTTTCTGGAGCCATTTTGATGAGCAGTTGCCACAGCGCAGAAGGTTAGAATTCTACTGCCTGAAAATCTTCCTGCCTTTGGTCTTTTGAGTATTGAAGATAAGGGAGAAGGGATTTGGGCCACACCCAGTGGTGCCAGGGTTTATTCCTGGCTCTGTGCTCAGAGGTCATTCCCAGCCCTGCTTGAGGGATCAAACTCAATGCTGGGCTCAGCCAAGTAGGCTAGATACAAGTGCCTTATCTCCTACACTATCTCCAGCCCCTGTGTTGAGTATTTATGATAAGGAAGAAAGTCAAGGGAATCTTCCTGCGTTGGCTTTCAGAGAGTCCTCAGTCTCACCAGCAGAATTTCCTCTCAGTACCCCACAAGGGTCTGTGTTTCATCAAACAGGTATGAGAGTTCAAGAGAAGAAAAAGCAAAGAGAGTGAGAGAGACAGAGAGAGATAGAGAGAGAGACAGAGAGAATATGTATGTGTGTACATGGTGCTAGGGAATGAGTAAAGCATCTTTGTGATGATACCCTGATAAAAAAGGAATCCAGAGCCCACACTAGCAGCATGCGTAATAAGGAGCATTTGCTGTGCTGCTCTGGTTTATTTCCTGTCCTCAGGAGGAAAATGAAGTTGCATTACTCCCACTTTATTCCTAAAGATGTGGAAGGAGCTGGAGGAATTTGAGAGCTGGAGGAAAGTTATCTGGGTTCCTGACCCAAGGACCTTTGTGCTATCATCCCTTTGCTACTTGCATGGAAGCTTGTCTTATTTAAACCAATTATTTTGGGTCTTTCTATGGCAGTAGCTGAATCTAATATAATCTTATTCTATATCCCAGATTACTCCAGCTCAACATAGCATTTAAATATAATAATATTTAATGGGAACTGTGTCATTTTTCCATTCCCGGACGGAACTCTCTGATGGCAGTTTTGCATGCTATAAAAATGAATGTGTCTGGTTTTGACCTCTGCTGTTTCTCTAAGCTCACCTCCATTTTGCCATCTCTTCCCCACACCCATGATGGCATTTCTGTTACATCTCATGCAAGAATTACGGTATGTAAAGCAACATCCTGCCAGATTTGGTGGGATCCGGCTAACACTACCCAGGAAAAAAATGTCATTTTCTCTTTTCATAATAGACTTTTGAAGAAAGCCTATCTATACCTCCTTATGAAAACCTATACTGCTAGGGATAAACTGCTAAGGCAAAGCATATCCATAAATATGCCTCTGTGGTTCATCTCAACTCTTTTTCTCCAGTTCTTACTTCAAAATAAACATCCTTCTCATCCATGTTGTTTTTATTGGAAAAAATTACCTTTCTATGCAATCATTTTCCATTTTAAATTATAATTTACCCTCTGAATTCTATTTATTAAGAATAGCAATACATGGGCCAGAGAGATAGTACAGGGGTTAAGGTGTTTGCAAACTCATTAACCCCTATGCTATAAGCTACAGCGTAATCTGCAGCACCACATATGGTACCCCAAGCATCAGTAGGAGTGATCCCATAGCGCAGAAGCAGGAAGGAACCCTGATCACTGCTTTATGTGAAGAAAGAAAGGAAGATAAAAGGGAAAAAAGGAGGGAGAGAGGGAGGGAGGGAGGGAGGGAGGGAGGAAGGAAGGAAGGAAGGAAGGAAGGAAGGAAGGAAGGAAGGAAGGAAGGAAGGAAGGAAGGAAGGAAGGAAGGAAGGAAGGAAGGAAGGAAGGAAGAAAGGAAGGAAGGATGGATGTAAGGAAGGAAGGAAAGGGAGGAACACCACAAGCATATTACACAGATTAAACAGGTGTTTTGTTTGGGGACCATACCCTGTTTTGCTCAGGGATCACTCCTGGCAGGTCTCAGGGGATGATATGGGATGCTCAAGAAAAGTAAGTCCATTAACATAAAGAACAAAAGTAAGGCTCAAAGAGACACTATCTCCCTTCTCTATGAAAAGTTAGACATGCCAGTTGGTCAGTAATGATTGTGATATGTATTTATATATGTATATATATGCATATATATACACATATATCTATATTGTGTTGTATATATATGGCTCTTTCAAGGCAAAGTTGCTTTGCTGCTGGCTATTGTTGTTAACTGTGGATACCACAAGTAGTGGTGTTCTGAGGACCTGGGGCACTCCTGATGGTGCTAGAGATTTGGGGTTGTGGGGAGGGCTATGCAATACCGAGAGCTTTGACCATGGAAGGGGCATGGCATGTGCTTTACCAGTCAAACCACATTCCTATTTCCTAAAATAGAATTTTTGTTTTGTTTTGGGGTCACACTGGGTGGTGCTCATGGGTCACTCCCACCAGTGCTCAGATAACCATGCAATGCCAGGGATCAAACACCAACTTTACACATGCAAAGCACGTGCTCCAGCTTGTTGAGTTATCTCTATGGTCCCCTAGATAAAATTCTTAACAAATTTAGTCAGGTGAACTTTCAAGGATACAATCTCTCTCTCTTCCTCTTTCTCTCCCTCTCTCTCTCCTCGTCTCAATTAAAATTTTAATTTAATTAAAGAACTGTGATTTACAAGGTTACTAATAGTTAAGTTTTAAGCATATAATGTTTCAACACCAATACCACCACCAGTGTCAACTTCCCTCCACCACATTTCCCATACTCCACCCCTCTCACCCCCAACCCCTATTGCCACCTTGATAGGCACACTACAAAGTTTGGTGGTTGTAGCTTAGATCTGATGTTTTCAGTGCTGTTGTCAAACTCTCTCTCTCTCTCTCTCTCTCTCTCTCTCTCTCTCTCTCTCTCTCTCTCTCTCTCTCTCTCTCTCTCTCTCTCTCTCTCTCTCTCTCTCTCTCCCCCCTCACTAACTCTTTGGGGCTACATCCAACAGTGCTCAAAGCTTACTACTGGCAATGCTTCGGGGACCTTATGTGGTGCTGGAGACTGACTCTGTGCCAGCAAAACATATGCCCTACCTGCTGTACTATTATTTCTCCCACTGTCCATTACAACCCCCGCCCCACCAACTCCACACACAAACACTCACTCACACACACACACACACACACACACACATTTTGCTCATACCTTACCAGAGGGAGTCCAGGGTAAGAGGACTTACCAAGAAATGAGTCAATAAACTTGGACACAGACCCTCCAACCACAGTCATTTAGCATTACCCTTCTTCTGCATTCAACTTCTTCTAGCACTGTAGCACTGTCGCCCCGTTGTTCATCGATTTGCTTGAGCAGGCACCAGTTATGTCTCCATTGTGAGACTTGTTGTTACTATTTTTGGCATATTGAAAATGCCACAGGTAGCTTGCCAGGCTCTGCCATGCGGGCAGGATACTCTCGGTAGCTTGCCGGGCTCTCCGAGAGGGACGGAGGAATCAAACCCAGGTCAGCTACATGCAAGGCAAATGCCCTACCCGCTGTGCTATCACTCCAGTCAACAATAAGTCTCACAATGGAGACATTACTGGTACCCACTCGAGCAAATCGGTGAACAATGGGAGGACAGCGCGACAGTGCTATAGTGCAACTTCTTCTAAACAGACAAAATTCACCCAACCAGTTAGATTTTGCCAGAGTTGAAAGGAGGTCTACAGTTTGCATATTTCTTGTCTGAGAAAGCCGGATGCTTCTTCCCCCAAGTTCCGATTTTTGATCTGTGATTTTTTATTTTTGCCTCCTTTGACAAAAGATAGTACATCCTTTCTTGGCACGGTGCACCCCCAACTTAGTCACCAGTAGCAGATGGCTAGGGACATGTGATCAAACTTTTTTTTTACATTTTTTTCACAAAGTCAATATATCAATACATGAAAGCAGACCGCCTGCTCTCCTAAAATCCATCAGCACTACAAAACCCTCCTCTGTTTGAAGCAAACGCTTTGCCTCCTGTACTCCCTCCACTTCTAAATATTCCCCTATTCCACCAGATTGGAAAGTTTCCCTTCCTTTGTTCATGCTGTTCATTAGCTAAGGGCACAACTGTCTCCAATGTGACTGTTATAAACAAGCAGTGCTTCACACAGGCAGCTGGACCAACAGAGATTATAGTGCGGGGCTTTGCAACTCACATGTGGCCACCGCTTTATTCTGCTATTCCTTTAAAGTAACTCACGTCAGCTACTCCTAGTTAGCCAAGTTCTTAATGTTTCCCCACTCAGCTTAATTAAGTTCTTTATTGATATAAATAAGGTTTTCATTGACCTGAGTTCAGCAAAAGGAAAAAAAAAACAGTGTGTGTGTGTGTGTGTGTGTGTGTGTGTGTGTGTGTGTGTGTGTGTTGGTAAAAGTTCTTTAGCTGAAAGAGAGACACAATCTGAGGATCTCAAATTCATCAGGGATCAGGGAGTGGTGCACCTTCTCCCTAAGGCTGGAGAGTATGAGGTGGCTAGACACAAGGCCTTGGGGAGAGAATTACATGCATTCAACAAAATGCTTCTTCCAAATTGTTTCTCAGCAAAGAGTCTTCTTCTTCGAACCTATAGTTCAAGCTAAAGATTCTCAGTCACAAGCCCAGCCACCCAGGAGACTGGTTAGTTGGAAAGGATATTCAATCTGGTCTGGTGGACCCAGCCAGAAGAGCATCATAAAGGAGTACATCATAAAGGAGTACATGGAGTACATAGGAGGACCAGATTTTCAGATGGGGGCTGCTCCTGAAAAAATGGACAGTCACATCAAAATGGTTAATCAGAGTTTCAAGAAGAGTACAGCAAAACTACACCCAAGTGCCCCAATACTCTGGAAACCCATAAAATCCAGAAATAATTTCAGCCATTGTGGTTCAAAAAAAAAAAAGAGGGGTGCTTTGCGGTAGTGTTTCATTCACAAAGGGGAGGGCCACCCTTTCCTGCCTGTCACAAGGAAAATAATAGGCATTGGAGCCACTTTCTAGTTCCTCTTGAATCCTATTTTCATAATGTAAATGGATTTGCTATTTAGTTTGAAATGTGATTTGCACAGTGTCAAACAAATCCATATTTTAATAGAAGTACGGAAATCCACTTAAAGCCTAACAGATAGGACTTTCCGAAGTATGTTGTTGCATTTTTTATTTCCTTGGAAATTTCAAAGAGCTGCAGCCTGTCTGGCATATCACAGCTTGTCAGTGAAATAAAGATAACATTTGTGAGATATCCTCTCTCCCTCCCCACCCAGTACTTCATGTCTTCTTTCCCATATCCTGTCTTCTCCCAGCACTTAGACAATTTTCAACGCATTGCCCCAGTGGATTGTTAAAGCAATTTCACTTTTCCAGCTTAGGTTTCCAAAGTTTTAGGCCTTGTTTTGAGGGTTGAGAGAGCAGATGGAGACCATCATCAGTGTAGGCAGATACTGCATGGCTGAGAATAGGGGACAACTAGGGGGAGGTTGTTAAGTTGATGAGGGTTTCCCTCAGAGTTGGAAAATTATTCTTGGCCAGGCAAAAGGATGAGATCGAGGGAAAAAATGAAATATTTGGAAAACAACACTGTGCTCTTCCATCCTTTCTCCTGGTCAGAATTTCCACTAAGAAGTGAAGCTTATGGGATACTGGTTGCATGGGGGATGGGTACTTCTCTCTGCTGTCTATTTGAATGGCAGCATCTAGAGTTGTAGAAAGGACTAACCTGCCTCAGGGACACACGTGGGGACAGTGAGATGTATGGAGGTTGTTCCTGGCCTCAGGGAGTCCACCTTAGCACAGAACCTGAGGAATATTTCTCACTCACTCAATCCTAGTCTGAAAGAGGCAAAGCAAGTCATAGATGAGCTATCACTGTGCTCATTTGCATGAGTTGACTTCAGAAACAAGAGTGGACATTGTAGTGCTTGACAGTTCCTCTAACATTGCTGACCTTGGGTCATCTTTGAACCTGGACTTCATCGTGCAATGGCCTAGACAGTGGGGGCTGCTGCTTGGTACAAAGCCCGTGAAAAGAACTCTGCAGAAAGGGGTCATGGCCATGAAAGGCATCCCTTTCTTGGCCTGTCTTTCAGTTCAATTGGTCTACAGTGGAGTCCTGGGAACTGAATTGATGCTAAACTCAGCAGGTTAATACTCTAAAGGCCCATTTAAGGCTGCTAGCCTAGTAGAAGAGAGAATGAAGAAAGAGGAACATTACGTATGACAGGCTGAACCAAAAGATACGAAAATGTTTTGTGAAACAGAGGATGTAGCTGAATTGGAAAGTTAAAGTGAGGCTCGTTGAATTTTGTGTGTGTGTGGCTATGGTTTTGCTTTGAGCCGCATTCTGCAGTGCTCAGGGCTTGCTCACGGTAGGCCTCAGGGAGCCACATGAGGTGCCAGGGATCAAACCTAGATCAGCCATGTGCAAGGCAAGCCTCTTTCCTGCCATACTAACTCTCTGGTCCCCCTAAGCGAAATTTCTCAATGGGGCTGCATATCATTGCAAAACTCAGCCCTTTCAGATATTGTTCTGGAAATCTCTGCTGCTTCTTCTTACACCCTCCTCCTATGCAAAGTATAATAATGGGTGTGTGTTAGGCACTCAGATTCCCAAAGCTATTGAAAATTTCTCCTCCATTGATCAAGAGACCTTTTCATTTGTAGAAAGGGGTTAATATGTTTTCAAATTCGTTTCACAAGGTTGTGGTCTGAATCAAAGAAGAGAAAGCTGAGGAACATGCTTTGTTGTCTGGCAAGTGATTTATACACATAGAATAATTATTATCACCCTCAGTCAGTGGATCCATTTTCACGTTCACACCATCCACATATGCCTGGGTGCTACTTCCCCCTGGCAGCTTTGTCCCAGAATGTGTGAAAAAGCACAGAGTACACACAAAGTTTTTATTAACCTCGCTTGGGACGGTGGTGACAATTAATAGTCCTGCAATAAACTTTTATTAACTAATTAATTGATAGGCTTTTTCCAATTACATTAATCTCCCGTGGAGCTAAAATAGGCTTGTTTGACATATTTCTGGCCTTCAACCACTTGCCCTACTAAATATATGATCTCATAGTAACAAGGGGATATTGATTCTTTCTCAAAGAAGATATAATACTGCCCTGAGTGACACAACCTGGGGTGAGTTGCCCAAAATTTTTTTACTTCATATGCAGAGGGCTGGAGCTCATTGTACAGCACTGATTTGCTGAACAGATGATCTCCGTTGCTTGGTTTCCTAGTTCAAGTGCTTCCGTGTGGATAGAAGATTCTGTCCTATTATTTTCTCTAGCTGGGCAAGCCCTTCCTGATGACAGTTGCTGTTGCTGTGTCTTGCCCTAAGGCAGTTCAAAGCAAACCTGTCATCAAGAAGTCTGCGTGGGATCTCTAACTAGTTTGCTTGACTTTCTTTGTTTCTTGTTAAGAATCCACAGAAAATGGGAGGGAGGGGGGCACACTGGAAGCCTGCTGTGTGTAATTAAGAGATAATTGTAGTTGTTTGGGCACTTTTGTGCTGCTATACCATTAGCTTATTTGCAATGGAGGCCTAAATGTGGTTGGGATGATGATTTTCAAAATGAATAAAAACTGCATTTTGAAGGATGTAATGTGTGATATTTTGAAAGGGCACTCTACCTTGTTTTTGCTAGGATATGCTACGTGTTAGTTTGATATTTTAAAATTAAGCTGATTTTGTTTGGGGTTCCTGGAGAGATCGTCACATATTTTTCCCACTTGTACCACCTTGAAAATTTGTTTCATGCCATCACTTTTCCTTCCTCAGAGATGTGTAATGCAATCTTTGGACAACTGAATATGATTAAATGCACTTCAGGACAGTGAATAATGAGTCCCAATGAATTTTGGAGCAAGCCTATTCAATTTCATTAACATTAGCAAGATGAAGAAATTATCTGGTATTATCCTGGGTGTAACTTTTCACTATTTTACTATTGATGAGCGCTAGTGAGTTATTTATGGAAATTTTTTCTAAAACAATATGCTGAAAATATTATTCATTCCACTGAATAGCAAATGTAACTAGTCGATAATAAATGGTAAGACACTGTATATTTTAGCTTTTAGAGTAGATTAAAAGGGAGCTTTAGCACTTACCTTTAAAGCCAATAGTTAAAGTATGGAGGCCAACATTTGGGAAGCTGCTGAGAGCAAAATAAGGCACATAATTCCTGTTTTAGTATTGGTGTTTTGCCATGAACTCTATGTCAGTTAAGTTTGGGTATGGATCTTTCCAATAAGGCTTAGAAAAGTCTTTAGCCAATTCTAAATGGTAAGACTACACTTTGAAAGTAAACATATTCTTCCCTTGTGCATTCGGTAAAACTGCTGTCTAATGGGTCCAGGCAGAGATGTTGCAATCATTTCACTTAAGCTTTTAACATGAGCCCAGGAATGTGAAAAATTGCCAAGACATCTGAGAAGAAAATTCAGTTTGCATTGAACACAGTTGTATAAACTCATCATCCCCTAACTGTGCTCATCCGGGTAAGATATTGTATTTTTTAGCTTTTTGAGAAGACTAAGAGGGAGCATAAGGCATTTACCTTTAAAAAAAAAAAGATCGACATAACTTTATTTGCTCTTTTGTAATAATTATATCCCTTCCCTATGGTAATGGCTGCCATAAATAGCATAATCTTGAAATCGTCATTATCAAATATTTATCAAGACTGCCTCCATTACATGCCTAGATTGTAGAGATTTATTGAGTTGATTAGAAACAGCCACGGTTCTCAATAGTTTACAACCTACACAGACAATTTAGAAAAACATGAAAGGCGTTATTGTTGAAACTCAGAATGGCCTGATCTGTGTTTCTATCGTTCTCACAGTCATTCCAGAATCTCTAGTCCTAAATGGGCTTTCCCAGAAAGCAGTTCCTGAGACAAGAATCGGGGTGCAAGTGGCTTCTTTAGAAGGTAATAACAGTAAATGTGGTGAAAGTAGAAAATTTGAGAACAGGAAGAAAAACCAATCCTGGGTCTGTGAATTTGCATGGCCCTGCAGTGAGGCCTGAAGTTCAGTCCGGCTGTGAACTGCCTGCTTAGAACACCGGAGGACCCCTTTCCCTTTCCCCAAACAGGTTAATTTGGAAATGTGAGTTTCCATCCTCCAACTCCAGTCCATTCGTAGAGGCTGACTGCACCCAGAACAGTAATGTCAGACCCTGTGGTCTCTCTCCTCAGACACGCCCCGTAGCGCAGTCACACTGGCAGGGAGTGGAAGCTGGGAGCCAGCTGTTTTGGAAGTGTGGGAATTTTCCACAGAAGCTGCAGGAAGCTCTATGGTGGGGGAGGAAGGTACTGGGAGGTGGGTGAGAGACAGATCAGTTCTGCATCTCCTTTTGTCACTTGCGTGAAAGTCCTGGCACAGTGCTATCATTGCGCCATGCTAATGATACTATCCCAGAACTGTCTGCTAGTGCTGTCTCAGAGCACCTAGGATTCATAACAATGGTGGAGGCAGGAGGGAACACCCATTGGTCAGTTCCTAGAACTGACTCCTTGCTCTGTGCTCAGAGATCACAACTAGCAGTGCCGGGGGACCCTATGTGGTGACCAGAATCAGGACTGGCCATGAGCAAGGAAAGCACTCATAGACTATGTTGTCTATCCAGCCTGGTTCAAAATATATTTTTTTTTTTTGCTTTTTGGGTCACACCCAGCAATGCACAGGGGTCACTCCTGGCTCATGCACTCAGGAATGACTCCTGGCAGTGCTCAGGAGACCATATGGGATGCTGGGAATCGAACCCGGGTTGGCCACGTGCAAGGCAAACGCCCTACCCGCTGTGCTATTGCTCCTGCCCCTTAAAACATTTTAGCACTATTTTAAGACACCCTATACTTCACTTGTACTAAAACTTAGTGTCTAATTTAGTCTCAAATAACCTATCCTGATTTTTGAATACCCTAGAAATTAGTGCCTATACATAGAGCTTTTCTTTTTCTTTCTTTCTTTTTTAAAAAATCTTCTTAATTAAAAGTGCGGCACATTGATTTTTTTTTTTGGTGTGTTTTCTTTTTTTTTTTTCTCTTAGGGCAATGGGTACCTAAGGAAAAAAAATTATTCATCTTATATAAGGAGACAATTATCTCCAAAGAATCAAAATGAATATCATGCTAACCAAAATAGTAGATACTTCAATGTCACCAAGCAATTGCTTATTGTATTTCTGAGGTTATAGGCATGCCATACGGGTTCAGTCAGATTCAATTTTAAAAGACTGCATTCAATAAAATCTATTTTTAGAAACTCTCTTCATGACAGGGCATAGCCAGATTGAAGTTTCCTCCCAATTTCTTGAAAGAGCATCTGGATGACCCAGAGATATGTGCGTTTGAAGCAGGCAGGGGCCTGTCAGGACCAGGGCCATCGGGGCTAGCACACAGTCTCACTGCCACCCTGGAAAGGAGTGGGACCAAATGCAGGACGTCAGAACACCAAACGAATGTGCAGGATCTACCATGGGCGCTTAGAAGACTGTGAGCACCAGGGCAAGGTGATGGAGTCAGGAAGGAAATGGGGGAGGTCAGGACAAGGCTCTTTCACCACTTAGGGTTTTAGCAAGAAACATCAGACCCACTGACATGGAGCCCTTAGAGGAGTGTTAAAAGAAATGAACGATTTGGGGCCAGACAGAGATACAGCGGGTAAGGCACTTGCTGTATGACTAACCTGAGTTCAATTCCTCAACACCCCATAGGGTCTCCTGAACCCTGTCAGGAGTGATTTCCTGAGAACAGAGCCAGAAGTAAGCTCTGAGCTCCGCCGGTGTGGCCCAAAAACACCTCCCCCAAAAAATCTTAATGGATAATTTATAAAAGTGTGGGCAGGATGAGGGAAGCCATCATGGAGATGCCATTTTTCAGAGCTGGTCACAGCTTGGCGGCTGAGAGCCTGAAGGGGCAGGGAGTGAGAGAAGTTACCAGAAATCTGGAGGGTGAGAACTGTAAGAAGTCAGAGGGCAGGATCTGTGTCAGGGTGTCTGCACTGGAGCCCTCAGAATAGACGCCGGGGGGTATAAACATCCGCCCGACTGGATACAACCCAGACAGAAGCAGGGAGGACAGCTATCGAGGTCAGCCGCCAGGGGCAAAGCACAGCCTGGAGAGAGCTGTGGAGAGCGAAAGTAGAGGGAAGAAGAAATTGTAGAAGATGCTGCGTCCTTCCTAGACCAGCTGCATGATGGGGGGTGGTGAAGCGGTAGTGGCCACCCCAAAATCCTACTCCCCCCTTGGTGGCCCAGTTGCTGCCTCTACAAGCGACAAATAGAAATGTAAAGTGAATCATCATCCCCTGGGGCCATAGTGCCCCCCAAATGCCAGGTGTGAGAAAAGGGGGACTTGGTCACTCCAGTGGCAGAGTCTGAAATGTCACGATCCCATTTATAACCGTGAAGACGATGCGGAGCTCCCTGCGTCCCATTAATCTGTGACAGACTCAGCATCGTCCGGATCATCATAAATCAGCTGCACCCTCTCCCCCCTGCACCCCTCCCTGGTGGTCTGTGGGATTTGTCCTTGTGCCTCAGAAGTCTAGGAGCTTCCCTGGCGCTCCCAAATACGATTGCATTAGGCTGGTAGCAACTGCTTATGATGCCCTGGGGAAATGAACGCCGTTTGGTTACCAAGCCCAGTCTCAAGATGAAGCCGTTAAAATACAGAGAAACACATAGGTGGAAGATGTCCAGAGTTCTCCCATTTCCCGGACCTAGTATTCAGAGATGCCTCAACATCCAGTTGTGGAAGCTCAGAAATGCTTCCCCTCTGTCATGGTCTCTGGCAGCTTTTGCTCACAGTGGCTGAAACCGGTCCTTGGATGTATAGGCTGGGGGAGGCAGCAGGTAACGATAAGCCTCAGAGAACCAGTGAAACTTGGACTGTGACGGTAATTTCCCTTGCCTGAGAGGAACTCTCTGTTAGATAAGAAATTGAGCACTCCTTTCTCCTCTACCATATGGTGCGGCGGTATCATTTAAATTCAAAAAGCCAAATTTCAGAGCCTGAGAATTGCAGTTGGTAGACACTCCTAATCACTTTACTGATATAAGTAGGTACAGAGAAGCATAATAATGTAGGTGAAAGTTATGCTTTCAGAATCTGATACGAAAACCTCCAAACCTAATGTTTTCTATCTCCTACTTCAAAGGAAAGGCTCAGAAGGAAAAAAAAAAAAGAAAGAAAAGAAAATGATGCCAAGGGACCAGACTAGGCAAATTGATACTATTAGCAAAGTTGCTTTTAAAAAAATAAAAACCTATACTGCTGACCAACTGTATGGAACCCTTTAAAATTAGATCTATTAAGGCAGGATTCACAAATCAACAGGAAGAAATCCATTAAGCTCTAATTCCCATAGATACTGTTAATGTTAATAAAAGTCATAATTGAAAAAGAGGGGTGGGTATGCAGCCAAGATATCTGACAGAAGAATTTTTAGTATATAGCAAAGAGTTTCAAAGAACAGTTACTAAAAGATAAATAAATTATACCTAGAACAGGTAACGCTAAGGAGCCCATCTTAGGAGTCTTCGTAGAGATGTGTGTAAGCCAATATATATTTTTTAATTTTTTTAATCAAATCTAAGAGAGCAGGTTCTAAGCAATGTAAGCAGTTCCCCCTCCTTTACACTGAAAGGAAATGGAGCATGGAGATGTGTGATTTGGCCCTCAGGAAGTCTAAGGGGTCACAGTTGTCATTCTGAGCAACTGCTGGGGAAATGGAAAGCTTGAAAGGACAAAGATGACCATGTATGCTTTGTTGAGATAATCTACCTGTCCAGACCAATCAATACTTTTTTTTCATTTAATAAAAGAGAGAAAAGGGAGGAAAGAGAAGGAAAGGGCAGAAAAGTTATTAGCTTAAGTAGCAAGAGTAGTTTAGCTTTCAGTGCGTTTGATGTAAAGGTTGAAAGCAATTGCTGGGGCAAGATTAATTGGTTTTCATCTTTCAACTCTGCTCCTCACACTCTCTTCTCATGCAGGCTCTCCTTTTGGAGACAGAAGAGAGAAAGTTCATGGTCCTCTCATCTACTGTTTCACTCTTAGTACCTTTGTAAGGAAACCTCTCGTTTATGGCTGGGCACAAAGCCTGCACATTTCCATGTCAAATGCAGACTGTGGGGCCACTGCACAGTCCTGGATTCTTTACCACCCGCCTTGAACTTTGTGTGAGAAAATACATTTCTATGTTTATTATTATTGTAAAATTGGGTCTTCACTAGCAATGCTGACCTTTAGCATTAAGTAGATAACACACATAACAGAATGCTTAGTCTGGTTCCACACTCATTTGCTATGGGTTAAAGACCTGTTGCTTGGCATATTCTAACTCAGCCCTACAGGGATTTGCAATCGAGGGTCTCATTGACTCTGAACTGGATCACGGCCCAGTTATTAAACCAGTCTCTGTGGCCCAGGGCTCTGACAGGCTTAATAGCTGTGTCCAAAGCAGAACTTAGTGGCATTCTCTCCTTTTGAACTGCACAAACTTAAAAAGTTGGGAAGCAGCTTTCCCAGAGAGGAAACATCAAGGGTTCACTTTGCTTTCAGATCCACCAACCCCCACACACCCCACTCATTTTATTGTTCCTATCAAAGATGTCATTGTTCTTCTAGGCTCACTTTCTACATCCCCTTTACTTCTTGAAATAGTATGTCTTCCTTCTCTAAGATTTCCTAGAAAACAAGAAGCCAGGGGGTAAATAATATTTTCCTCACCATCTTCAAAGGAAAGTATTATGACAACTGTTAAAAGCAAAATATGGTTTAAAGATTATAAACCATTAAAGACTATAAAATCATAAAGGCTACAAATAAAATTGTCTCGGTATTCTTTTTTTGTTTGTTTTGTGGTCTGGAGCCATAGCCCAGTGAGTAGGGCAGCCGACCCAGGTTTGATTCCTCTGCCCCTCTTGGAGAGCCCAGCAAGCTACCGAGAATATCTTGCCCCCTATGGCAGAGCCTGGCAATCTACCTGTGGTGTATTTGATATGCCAAAAACAGTAACAACAAGTCTCAATATGGAGATGTTACTAGTGCCTGCTCGAGCAAATCGATGAGCAATGGGATGACAGTGACAGTGACAGTTTGTTTTGTGTTTTGGGTTGGGAGCAGAGTTTTGGTGCCACACTCAAGGTGATTAGCGCTTACACCTGCTCTTGGCTCAGGGATCACTCCTGATGATGCTCAGGGGACCATATGCAAAGAGAGAGATCAAATCCTGGTCAGCCACAGGCAAACCACCTTTATACTATCTATCTCTCTGGCTCTGATAAGTACCCTTTAAGAAATGTCAAGGTTATGAAAGAAGGCTGAGTGAGTGGCTAAGACAAAGAAGAATGACACCTGTAGAGGACAGAATCTCCAATGGGTGATTATAACTCCCAGCTCCCTTCATAATCTTTCATGCCCTTCATAATCCCCTCCCCTTGACTTCTAACTAATAGAGCATGGCAAACAATGTTAGTGGTGAGCTCATTAGGAAAGTACCTGCCTCACATGTATGAGGACCTGGGTTCTGTCCTCAGCACTAAAAATAAAATTGAAAATGACAAAGTGAATGTTGTCATCACCATCATCATCATCATTATCATCATCATCATCATCATCATCATCATCATCATCATCATCATCATCATCATCATCCCGTTGATCGTGGAATTTTCTTGAGCAGTCTCAGTAACGTCTCCATTCGTCCTAGCCCTGAGATTTTAGAAGCCTCTCTCTACTCGTCCTTCCCAATGATGCCGCATTGGAGGCATTGGAGGACAAAGTGAATGTATGTATATTATTATGTTGCAACATGTTGTGAGGTCCCATATTGCTAGTAGACCTACTCAAAATTTCTCTTCCCAGTTTCCGTTAAAGTATTGGTCACTGGGGGAGGTCTGCATGGCAAATCACTGATGGCAGTCTCAAGGGCTAAGAATAACCTCCAGATAATAGCAGAAAGAAGTCAAGATCCATAGTCCTACAGTCTCAAGGGAATGAATTATGTCAACTCCTAAGTGAACCTAGAAGCAGTCTCTTCCTAGTCTAGCCTCCAATCCATCATTTCAGTTTAGTGTGACACCTAAATAGAAAACCCAGCACAGCTACACCCCAACAGCTAATCCACATAAAGTTCAAGATCATTAATAGGTTTTGGACTATCATTAATTGTTTGGGGCTGCTACCTTGTGGCAATTAGCTATGCAGCAATAGGTAAATCCAGCTTGAACTTCCATCACAAAAATACCATAAGCTGAGCATCTTGTAAAGAATAGAGATTTATGTCTCACATTTCTAGAGAACCAGAAGCCCAAGATCATGGTGTCTAAGATCATGTTAGTTTCTGGTGAGAGCCTCTTCCAGGTAGGGAATGATTAACTCTTTTGACAGTATCCTGATAGGACTGAAAGTGAGCAAGCTTGCTCTGTGGCATTTCTTGTGCCATTCATGAGGATTCCACTCTAATATTCTGCCCAAAACCCAATCTCCAAATACCATTTCCCAAGAGATTAGATTTAACTATAAGAATTTGAAGAGAACATGTTGTGTCCATAATAATACTAATGACTACAATAGCTAAGGGTAATGTAATGTCACAACATAGAAAAGAAAAAGAACATTATTGGGGACAGGAAGCATCCAAAATATGTCAGGTAACAAATAGTCAGGTACCAATGCTGATTCTTTTCTTTGAAGCCTACATTATGTGAAATTTGGCCTCAGGGAAGTCGAATAAAGAGTCAGTAGGAACTTTGCTAGAGAATCTCCATATAAAAGAATTTAAAAGTAGAAAGAAATTTATGAGTTCACCAGTTAGCTGTAAACCTTGTATAAAAATAATCTTTGATTTGTGGGTTAGCCATCATGTAAAAATAAGATGTTCATTAAAGTAGAAAAGAAAAAAGAAAATCCTAGACAATTTGACACACTGTTCATTGACCTGACACCTGCTTTCCCAAGTTTGTCTGCCCATGTCAATACCTGAGCCACATTTCTCCTCTGGGCATATAAATTTTTTATTTTCAATCATTTCAGAGCTCACAGCTACCCATCGTGGCAGTTACTTCTTTGCTACTACAATTACTTAAGAATAGTTGTGTCTAGAGTAAAATAGCATAAAAAAGTATTTGCCTTAAATATGGTTGACCCAGATTTAATTCTTAGCACCCTATAGAGTCCCTTAAGCCAGGAGCAAGCCCTGAGCCCCACCGGGTGTGACTCAAAAACAAAAAAAGAAAAGATAAAGAATAGAAAATCCTTTCACTCTCTTCTCCCTATTGTCTAGAAATTTTACTTGGTATTTCCAAGAGTTTCTTCAATAATTGTGACATTGATACAGTGGGATGGAAGTGTGGCGTGCCAGGTAGATGTAGTTTATTTTATTTATTTATTTATTTATTTATTTATTTATTGCTTTTTGGGTCACACCCAGCGATGCTCAGGGGTTACTCCTGGCTTTGAACTCAGGAATTACTCCTGGCAGTCCTTGGGGGACCATATGGGATGCCGGGGATTGAACCCGGGTCGGCCGCGTGCAAGGCAAATGCCCTACTCGCTGTGCTATCGCTCCAGCCCCTTTATTTTATTTTTTTTTATAGAATTAAATTTTATTTTATATTTGGATCTCATTGTGGTAGTAATTATGTCTTACCTGTCTTTAATAGAACTTTTAGAGAAAGTCTGTGCTAATATATTTTGGAGTTTACATGAAATAGGTAAGGCCTCTTCTGTAAATTTTCTCCTGTACACTTTATATAAGTACTGTGGTTTGCGAAGTTGCTCATGTTGATTTGTTATAGGCATTCAATATTCCAATACCAATTCCACTGTTATTATTTCCTTCCCTCCACCATTGTCTTCAATTTTCCCAACCACTCAACAAGTCTACCCTCATAGTAGGCCCAAAAAACTTTATTTAATATTGTTCGTTATCAATAAATTGCTAACAGAATGATCAAAAAATATTTCCTCAGAAGAAAATTAGTGTAAATTGTAGTATCTCACCTTGGAGACATTAAGTTCTTGTATGAGGGATTATTAAGATGTTTTTGTATGTTAAGCATTCTGTGTTACTGTTTGGTTAGTCGAGATTGATTTCCTTCTATGTTACATCCTATCCTATCTGGAGTGCTACTATTGGATTATCAGAGTTGTAGAGTTTGGAGATGTCATGCAGCTGCCTTCACAGCCACATGCTCCAGGAAGTTCAGAATTTTTAACTGAATGGTACAGCTGGAGTTAACCTTTTAACTGGGTGATGACTTTGAGGTGTGGACATGACTGCTGGGACTTCTGGGAGTACAGGGAAGTGGCAAGAGGTAGCCCATCTCGATTCTGAGAAAGCCTGGAGATTTTAGTCACAAAAAACTTTCATGCCTGAATTTTCAGCAGGTTGATTTCTGGGTGAGGCTCAGTCCTGAGACAATGGCAATGGAATCTGACCAGAGGCATAGTGGTGATTTTGCAGCTTGGAAGAAAGCAGCTGTTAGGGTTCTGTTTGGGTGAGCCCTGGGCTGGCCCACTTTCCTCTGGTGCTTTAGATGTCTCTGCCATGCATGGGTGTCCGAAGGATTTTTGGCGGCTGGTTGATCTCTCTTGAGATTTACTTTTGAGTCTCTGGGTTAATTTAGTTTAAATCTAGCCCATAGAAGAGGTATCCAAGAAAGATAGATAATGAGATGGCTGAGGGTGGGAGATAACAGCAGATGAAAGGAAGTCTCCTTTCTCTTTGTATCCTCACCTAGACCCAGATGGACTGCAGGATCAGGTAGGGCTTCTGTGCCTTAACAGATGGCTAAATAGGACAGGGCTCATAGGCTGGACAGATAAATGGCTAAAAATATGGGGTTCAGGGACCCAGATGGGCAGTAGATTCTGACAGGTCTCAAATGCCCAGGCAATGACAAGGCACTGAGTACAGGAGTCTCACCAACAGCTCCATGGCCATAGCTGGAGACTAGCAAAACCAAGGCCACAGAAAGAGTGGAAGGGCCAACATACATTGGGTAGAGACCTGCAAAGGGAAAAGAATAGGCCATCATGCACTGGAGATGAATAAATGGCCAGGGCCAGGACTTAGTCATACACTGGACGGTGATTGCAAGAAAGAATGTACCTGGGTAAAAGGAGAGGCCTGGACACTGGGGAAGGTTTAAGACTCATCTATTTTTAACTGTACAGTAAACTCCAGCTTCTTAACCTTCAGAGTTTTGTATGCAAATCTTTCACACAGTTCTCAGGCAAAATCCAGGAAAAATCCACTTTCACGCTGACCATATTTTCCTTCTCCTATGTAGCTCATTTTTTCTCCCTTCCAGCTTTTCTCCACATGATATAGAGAAGCTGGAACAGGAACAGGGGTAGGAGGTGTGGTGTTACTGGGTACTAATGTTTTTTTTTTTTTTTTAACACTCTGCACAGCAATATACAAAACCCTTCCCCCGCCCCTTCAGAGTTCTGCTTGTGCAATGCTTAGATTCTATCTAGAGTGTAATCACTTAGATTAATCACTTCCCTCTACTTAGCTATACATATCTTTCAGTCCCTCAGTGAAATGTGCCTGTGATATTGCACCTTCCTGACCTTAAGGGGGTTTTCAAAGTCCAAAGGAAGTTTGTTACTGCTTTTTAAAATTTAGATCAGGTATGTAACTTGGCAAAAGAAATAGATGTGGAGAGCCAGAAACAGTTATTAAAAAACAGTGTTCATTTTTATAGGCCATTGTTCAGAAAATAAATAGCTCAACATGGGTCACAAGCAAACCTGGTGGAGAGAACCTAAATATTCTTTGAATTAATTCTTGCCTTTTGTGTTAAAACCCTCTCAAAATTGGGCCAGAGGGATAGTACCAGAGGGTAGAGCATTTGCCTTGCTTGAGGCCAACCCATATGGTCCCCTGAGTACCATGGGGAGTAATTCCTGAGCTCAGAGCCAGGAGTGACCCCTCAGTATTCCCAGGTATGGCCCCCAAACAAACAAAAATATCTCTCAAATTTAGATCGGTGACATGGGTCTGTGGTAAAGGGCATGCCTTGCAACGGGAAATCTACCACCAGATATGCACACACAACCTCTCATTTTACTGTGAGCTTTCAGAACTATTTCTTGCTACATATCCTGGGTTTTATGAATTTCTGTATAGACTTAATATCAATATATTTAGTCAGGATCTACCAGACAATCTGTACTTAGATGTTCTGTCTTCAAGATACCTATTTCTCTAAAATGATGAAAACTTCTTTGAAGTAGAGATAAACAAGGTATTCCCGGTACAAAAGCAGAAACACAAACCACAATTATGTACAGAGTATAAATAAGTCTCTTTTATTTAAAGGCAACAAAGATAAGTAGGACAAAATGGAGGAAAACTAAATTAGACCTTTATTATATTTGGAGAAGTTAATATTAACTGTTCATTATTTTTGTTAAATAATGTACATAGAGATTTGAGTTTCTTCTTAAAAAATCACTTACTTTTTAATAGATGATCTTAAAGTTCGCTCAGTCTTGAGGGGTTTCTTCTCTTGGTGACATAATAATCTTACGGACTCTAGACTCAATTAATGTTCTCGATTTAGAGAAACACAAACAGAAATGTATTTCATTTTAACATGAATGTTTCAGGTTTGTTGGCTGCCCCTGGGTAAGATTTTATTTTGCCACATATGTCTTTGGGCTCCAAGTTTGGAAATGAAAATGGGGTGGTTGGTGCAGTGGTTACTGGCAGAAACTTCACAGGTGGGATAATTCTGTATTGGCAGGTGGGGCAAAGTGAAGGGCTAAATGTGCTAAGGAATCCTGTATGGAATCACTGAGTCACAGTCCCCATTGGCTATCATTGGAATGATTACAGGACTCAGTAGCCAAGGAGAAACAGAGTGGTGCATGTGTGTGTGTGTGTGTGTGTGTGTGTGTGTGTGTGTGTGTGTGTGTGTGTGAGTATAAAGTAAATAAAATCTATATGTTTATGGGCAGTGAGATAGTACAGAGGCCAAGGTGCTTACCTTTCATTCAGCCAATCTCGTTAGGTCCCTGGCACCAGGTACCTCACCAAGTGAGCCCTGGCACAGATCCAGGAGCAAGCCTTGAGTCTGCATTTATAGGGTAGCCTTCACTTCTTGATTCATGAATACCCAAGACCTTGGTTAAATATATTGCATTCTCTTCAGGGTGTACAAGAAGGGACTATCCAGATAGAAAGTCATGTGCAGCTTTACAAACATCTCATTTTCTACTGTCTGTACCTTGCAAACAAATGCATGCACATGCACTCGAGTTTGCCAATAAAGACCACACTGTTCAACCACTTTCCACTGAGCACGACCTTGAGTTGTTTTTCCAGCAGTGGTTTGAGGCTTGCAATGTTGTTCTCTCTCATGTGGTTGCCTTTTCAACCCAAATTTTCTGACTGAAGTTATGACGTGCCACTAAGAAACAGTTCTTAGTAAAAACAAGCAATTTGGTCATGAGAATGACAAAATTTATGGCACAGCCATGCACTGTCCTAATGCTATGTTTCCGTCAGTGCATCTGCTCTTGATAAGCCTGTTATATAAACCCTATTATTGATATCGTTGTTATTCCCTTTAACAGGGGAACAAAACCATGACACAGATGTTGAAAACTCTCCCAAGGGCACATAGTATGGAAAAGAGTTAGGATATAAGCCAAGGAAGTCAGGAGACAAACCCAGGAAGTCTGGTTTGAAGACCACTACTCTCTTAATCACTGCTCAACTGACAAAATTGTGTCTTCTACCAATAAGGAAACATTTACAACTGGTCATTTAAAATAGTGAAATAAAAGGCAGTGAGACAAAACATTGAGCTAAACCCAAAAGAAATCTGGGTCTCCTGGACAGAATATTTTAAGTACAAAAATTTGAAATTGTTTGTATAGTGGTAATACTTGCTTCTTACAAGAAACCCATGTGCTTCCTATACTTTCTATCTCCCCGTATTCCAAAAGTATTACATTCATGTGGCTATATAGATTTTTAAAATTATTTTCTTAAATGTTGCAGGAATGGGAAGTTTGGGGTAGACCTGGTGCTACTCAGGACTTACTCCTGACTCTGTGCTTAGACATCATTCCTGGCGGTACGTTGGAATATGCAGCGCTAGGGATTGAATGGGGTTGGGTGGGGAGGTGCTGTCGTGTGCAAGGGCAAATGCTTTAACCCTGTACTATCTTTCTGACCATCATGTGGCTAATTGTGGCCATTGCCTATGGAAAGGGATAGTAGTACCACTTCACCATTAAATTCTCAGTTCCAGTATGTGATTCTTCAGATTCTTGATTATCTGCCATGGTGGCTGAAAAAGTCACAGGGTCACCAGATGGTGTGACCGTTTAAGGAAAATTCAACCTAAATCCATAAATGAATGAATGGAACACAGCTCTTCATAAGCTTGATTGACTGTGAACCATAAACGGAATACAAACCTTACACAATGCCACTGAGAGTTAGGACTAATTTGTCTCTGATATTATCTAATATAGTCGACAAGTTTTACCAGGTTTTTTTCTGTCTTCCTGGAAATGTTTTTGGACCTCTCTGAGTCTCATCTTCCTATTTTAAAAATGTGAACATTGAAACAGTCTTCGCAGGGCCAGAGTGATAGTACACCAGGTAGGGCGCTTGCTTGCCTTGCATGCAGCTGACCTGGGTTCGATCCCCAGCATCCCTATGACCCCCAGTAGGAGTGATCCCTGGGCACAGAGCCAGGAGTAAGCTCTAAGCACAGCTAGGTGTGGCCCTAAAACACGTCTTGGCAGAGTTGATATGTGGATTAAATGAGAGTTCTTGATGTACTCAGCAAACAGAGGTTCAATTATTAGGAGTTATTGTAATTTTTCAGTTTTACTCTCCACAAAATTAACAGAAAAGCTCAAGAGACATGGTATATAAAGTAAAAAATTTTTTGTTAGCACAGCTTATTACTGAATTCCTATAAATTGTTTATAGCTATTAAACAATTAAATGATTGTTCTAAAACAACACATTAACAGGACTATTAAAAACACCAATTTTATAAATAGCTTTTATTTCAGCACCTTGTATCTCTATGCCTGTCATTTGTTAATGCTAACCCACATTTCCACTAGAAATCTATGCTTCCCCAATGCTCCACCAGCATGTGCGAAGTGGGAATACAAACACGATCAAAGGGGCCAGAAAGATAGTACAGAAAAGAGATACCCTCATTTGATCCCCAGCACTACGTATGGTCCCCTGAGCCCTGCCAAAAGTGATCCCTAAGCAAGATCCAGAAGTAAGCTTTGAGTACAGTCTGGTGTGTAAATAGTCAAACGGGGGGGGGGGGGCAGGGAAAGGAACATTGTCTACTCAGAGCCAATTTGCTGCAATGCAAATGCTGGGAATCATGCAAAAGAAAAATGTGGGTTTTTGTGATTTTGTGAGGTTTTGGGTTTGTTTGTTTGTTTAGTCATTCTTTTCTCATTCGAACATGAGACTTTAAAATATTTGGAGCAGTGGTGTATCTCTTGAACTATGAGGGAAGAATCTGTTTGGGAATGGACCTAACTTGCAGGTGATTGATACCCAGTGGATGGTTGTGATGGAGAAATGACGAACTAATGCCACTGAGTTCTGTGCCAAATTTTATCTGAAACAATTGATAGGGTTCAGTGGTAGAGCACATATTGTATATATGAGATGCAGACATAGCAGAAAACAAGGAAAAAGAAAAGAGATGTTCTACCTGAGACTAAAACAAACACTAGGATTTTCACATTAGTGAGTTGGTAAATTATTTTTCTCTTGAAAAATCAGTATTTTTGGAGACAGGGGCCACATCCCATGGTTATTAAGGCTTACCCCAGGCTCTGCACTCAGGGATTACTCCTGGTGGGACTTGGGGACCAAATGGGGTGCCAAGAATCCAATGTGAGTTAGTTGCGTACAAAGAAAGCACTTTACTCTATCTCTGGCCCTGGTGAAGTTTTTTTCAATCAAGTTGAAGGTAACATTCTGATCACAAGTGATGTTTTGATAGTCTAGGGAGAAAGTGCTTCATTCTCACCAGAGGCATTAAAACTTTGGCTGCTTGAATCTCTGAGGGTGTCTTCTCATTGCTAAAGCTCAACCACTCTATTTGTCTCTTGTTCTTTCTGAACTCGGTATTCTCTTGTATGACCTCTAAATCACACGCTCAGATTTATCTAACAGTTGGGTTTATGATTACATGCAAGTGCAAATAGGCTTACATAAACTATGCATTTAAACTCTTCATGTAACTAATTTCCCCCAAAAAAATAACATGTTCACAAACAAAATATATATGCCTAAACATTTTTTAACTATTTAAACAAGGCTTTGTATAAGTAAAGCAGACATTCTTCAGATAAGATATAATTTTCTTAAGAAATACAGTCCTTTGGTGACTGAAATAATAGTGCAGGGGTAAAGTGTTTGCCTTGCATGCAACCAACTCCTCTTTGATGCCCATCACTATATATGTTGGTGTTTACAGGTAAACAGGACCAGGAGTGAGCCCTGATCACAGGCTGAGGAGTTCTGAGTACGATCAGGTGTGATCCAAAAACGCAAAATGAACAAAAACCAAAAAATATAGTACTTGGCAGGACTGGGGTGGGGTTGGGTTTGGGGGGCCACATCTGGGGTACTCAGGGCTCACTCCTGGTGCTGCTTAGGGATGCCAGGGATCATACGGGAGCTGTCCACTTGCAAGGCAAGCACTCTATCTCTAAAATATAATACACTTGGCAGGGGTCAGGAGGAAGAGGGTGGGTCACACTCAGTAGTTTCCAGGAGTTACTCCTGGCTCTGTACTCAGGAATCACTCTTTGTAGGCTCAGAGATCATACAGGATGCTAGGAATTTAACCCAGGTCAGCTAGATACAAAGCAAACACCCTAACTGCAGTGCTATTGCTCTGACCCAAAATATAATACTTTCAATCACTGTTTCCTTATGGGTTTTCATGGAGGATATTGTTCAGACACATCCAACCATGCATGTGGAAATACTCTGTATTTGTGAGTCATTGTCAGTAGTGCTTGGGGGTCCCTGCAGTGCCCGGGCCTCCTGCAGATAGAGCATACACTCAGCCTGTTGAGCTGTCTCTCCTGCCATGTTTCTTTATTTTAAAGTAGAGAATATACATGACATATTGAAATTTCTCCTCATTTTTGGTTCATAAATTTGCTGTGTGGAATTATGTAAGGTATGCTTTGTGAATGTCATTTTAGCAGAAACCACAAGTGAAATTTATCATAGGTTGAATTACTGTTTTTCGTCTGTCATTACCTGTAGCTGGATTTCATGCCCCCATTCTCGAATCATTGAATATTGCAGTGATTCCCAGGAGAGTTGGTGGACTATATGGTCCCACTCCACTGGTATTTAATTTGGCCATAGGACTTATTTGGTTAATGAAATCAGTAAATGTTACACAAACAGTGGATTTAAATGTGTTTGCATGATTTGTATGCATGTGCTTAAGCTACTGCTTCTGCCTTCAGAAAAGCAGATCTGAATGGCAGGTGGGTCCAAGGATTCTAGAGAGACAGATGGCGGGGGCTGGGGGAGTGGAGCGGAGGGGGGGCCTCAAGTCTTCCCATACCTGATGCTTAGCCCAACTGATAGCAGCTCAAACCATTAGAACCACAGAACCCAAGAGGGAAAAGAGATACAAGTTTTGATAAGTCCCTGCAATTTGGAGTTATTTGTTATACAGTATTATTGTATTATTGTAAGAATCGCTGACTACTACAATCCCAAACTGTTATTTAAAAGTACCACTCAGAGACCAGAGACTCAGTACAGGAATTAAAGCATTTGCTTGCATGTTGCTTGACCCCAGTGGAATCCCACCACTGCATTGGTCCCACAAGCACCACTAGGAGCACAGAGCTAGGAGTAGCCTCCATCCCCACCCCACATCCAGAAAAAAAAAACCCTATTACTTAAAATAATACATTTAAGTATCAGAGTATTAAGTATTTCTGTAATCACCTGTATTTCCTTGGTAATCTAAAGTATTTTCTACTCAAACTGCAATACCTTTGTAATATAGCACTTAGAAGGTGTGCAGGGCACACTCGTAGTCACTAGAGATAAGTTCTAACTCTGCCTTGGCCACTAATAAATTATGTGCTTCTCAAAAGGGAGTTGGGCTTTCTGGACCTTCCAGTTTCCTATGAGAACTGAGGGCCCAGAGACGTGGCTCAGATGTAAAGTGTCTGCCTACAGGCAATGAGCTGAGCTGCATCCCTAATAGAGCCCCACATGCCAAAACGATCCCTGCTCTTAATCCTGATGTCACACAAGCTCACTTTCTGGTGCACTGAAACCAAGCTTGTTCTATAGAGAACCACAACCAGACAGCACAGCAATGACAACAACCACAACAAAGACGAGGAAACAGAAAACAAATACTTAAAAAAAGGGGGTGGAGGGTGCTGAGCTAGATTCTCTTTGGCCAGAGTGTTGTGATTGTGACCTCAATTTCATTTGAAGTGTGAATATAAAAATGCAACATAATGTAATGTTGCTCTTATAGACTACTAGATTTTAGAATATAAGTCAAATGAGAATTCTAGGCATAAGAATCCTGGATAGTGGCCAGAAAGATAGCTCAACAGACTAAGCCTAAGCTTTGCATGTGAAGAGCCCATGTTTGAACCCCAGCATTGCATGGTCCACAGAACATTGTTGGGAACGATCTCTGAGCATTGAGTATAGAGTAACCCCTAAGCACTGCTGGGTGTGGCCCACTCCACCCCCATCCTGGGTACTTTTAATGTTCTGAATTTCTTGAATGAATTATGTGTTTTAGTGTCTCGAAATTAATCTGGATGAATCCTTAATTTTAAGATCATATGGTATCTCTCCTTGGGTTATAGAAAGCTGCCTTCTTACTGTGGCTAGAGAACAAGTATATCTTCCTCATCAAGAATGCCAGTTCTGTTTGGGTTAAAGACCCATCTTCAAGACCTCATTTAACCTTAACTGCCTTTCTTTAAATATAGCCATATGGGGGATTGTTTCATTTATTGAAGGTCTACACACCAAGAGATGCTGGGAGTTATCCCCAGTTCTGAGGGATTAGGATTTCATTATATGAATTGGGCAGGGGGGGGTTAACACATTCAGTTCATAACAAATACATAGTGAAAAATGGATTCATGGGGCTGGAGAGATAGCACAGCGGGTAGGGCATTTGCCTTGCACGCGGCCGACCCGGGTTCAAATCCCAGTATCCCATATGGTCCCATGAGCACAGCCAGGGGTAATTCCTGAGTGCAGAGCCAGGAGTAACCCCTGTGCATCGCCAGGTGTGACCCAAAAAGCAAAAAAAAAAAAAAAAGAAAAGAAAAGAAAAATGGATTCAGTGGAAAGAATATTGGTTCTGGCTTCAAACAATGCAAGATTTAGGGTCAGATCCTGCTACTTACTAAGGTATCTCTAAGTCACTTTCTGTAAAAGAATATCTTTCTTGTTTGTTCAGTTTGGGGGCTACACCCAGTGATGCTCAGGGCTGAATCCTGGCTCTGCACTCAATTACTCTTGGTGGTGCTTGGTGGGGGCTGAAGCGATAGCACAGTGGGTAGTAGCTGACCCGGGCTTGATTCCTCCATCCCTCTCAGAGAGCCCAGCAATCTACCGAGAATATCTAGCCTGCACAGCAGAGCCAGGCAAGCTACCCATGGCATATTCAATATGCCAAAAACAGTAACAACAAATCTCACAATGGACACGTTACTTGTGTCCATTCGAGCAAATTGATGAGCAACGGGATGACAGTGACAGTGACAGTGGTCCTTGGGGGACCACATGGGATGCCACAAATCAAACCCGGTTTGGCTATTTGCAAGGAAAGCATCACTGTTCTATGTCTACCACTTTTCTATCTCTCTAGCCTCTGTAGAATATCTTATGGGCAGTAAAATGCAAATTTGGGGACTGAAGGGATAGTTCAATGTGGTTTTTGCATATGGGAAACCTGGGTTCAAACCCTGACACCACATGATCCCCAAGCACCACTAGGCACAACCTAGAGCAGAGAGCTGGAGATATCTCCCAGCATCGTTTGCCGTGACCCCCCATAAATAAAACAAACAATTAAATCTTTACTATGCTCCCTTTTTCTACAAGCATGCCTATCCTTAGATTTTTTTTTTCTTTTTGGGTCACACCCAGCAATGCACAGGGGTTACTCCTGGCTCTGCACTCAGGAACTACTCCTGGCAGTGCTCAGAGGACCATATAGGATGCTGAGAATCGAACCCGGATCAGCCACATGCAAGGCAAATGCCCTACCCACTGTGCTATCACTCCAGCCCCTTAGATTTTAAGATGCACAACTGCTCTTAACTTGCCAAATGTTTCAAGCTAACCTTCCTGGAGAAAAATAGACTATTTCTCCATATATGTCAAGTCCTGACAGGCAAGGTGTGCACTGTATGTTGGATATGACAGAACTTCAGCACCAAGCAATTCCTGTATGCTCACCCAGGTTAAAGGCAGTTCCAACATTGCCTGGATGCAGGCAGGTCTTCTTAGGCACAGGAAGACATTCCTGGCTCTAGCACAGGAAACAAGTGGGATATGATAAACCTTGGTGACAAAATTTTCCGGACACCTTATCTTTGTATCTAGAACTGAACTGCTGAGCTACCACTTTAATCCCTTGATATTCTTCATTAATCTCTTTCACCATTAGCTTCACAGATTTGCTTGACTGCAGCCTTTGCACGCAAGTCTTTTTTTTTTTTTTCTAGCAGGAATGGGGAAGTGCTCGATTATAATTTGTAGTCACATGAGCAGGAGGCTGTGGTTAGCCTAAATTACATGATATACTCAGAGTATAACTTGAAATTTGCTCCAAGTTGAAAGCAAACAAGCAAACTTTTACAGAGTGTCAATGGATATTTTTTCTTTTTTCTTTCTTTTTCAGGACAGCACACCCAGTGGTGCTCCGCGGCCACTCCTGGCACTGTGCTCCAAGCTCATTCCTGGTTATGCTTGGGAAACCATATGCAGTGCGAGGATTTGAACCAGGATCACTGGCAGTTGCAATCATGTGCTAGGCAATACCTTAACCTTTGCACTCTCTCTTCAGTCCTTCCCTGTTTCGGAAAAGAACTGAGATACCACGGTTATTAGTTGCATAATCTCAAGGAAATTTCTCTCTCTCTTTCTCTCTGTGTGTCTTGCTCTCTCTCTTGTTCTCTCCCTCCCTTTGTCCCCTTCCTTTCTCTTTCTTTCTCCCTCCCTCTTTCTCTTCTCTCCCTCTCTTCCATTCTTCCTTTCCTCTATTATGGACCCTTTCCAGTAGTGATAGAGGCTAGTCTAGGCTCTGTGCTTGGAAGTCACACCCAGCAGGGTATCATGAGGTGCTGGGTATCAATCAGTGCAAAGCATGTACTCAGCCTGTTGACTTATCTCTTTGACCCAGAGATGAATTTCTTAGCCTTGTAAAGCTTTGATTTCCTCATCAGGAAAATGAGGTGGATAATAGCTACTTTGTAAAGCAGTAGTAATCAAATGTCATAAGTAATGTCTGGGGTGCTTTCTGAAAATTCAGATCTTAGGCTGTGTCCAAGACATACTAAGCATGGGGATTTAAGAATCTGCATTTATAACAAGAATTCCAGCTGGTTCTGATGTAGCACCTGTTCCCTTCACTGACCATGAGTAGCAAATACTTAGAACTTCTTCTCATTCAAAGAAGTCAAATCTGATATTAAGGTATGGTGACTTACTTTCAAGGTGCACATGATGAAGAGAATATAATAAAGAAACAATCACAGCTGTGTGTAAACAAACTGAAAAAAAAAGATTGGTCTGCACTAGACCAGGTCATGCACATGCAAGAGGCAGCACAAAGACTGCTCACTTGTAAGAGACCCTGCCTGACTCTCAGTGTCATGGACATTAATTGGAGGCTTATTATATGAAGGTGACTATGTACTATAGCATGTGGTTCCCCATCCCCTTTACAACTAGGAAGTATAGAAAAGAAGACCAGATTAAATATACATCATCTACACGTCAGCAGAAGCCTGTGAAGTGGGCAATCTAATCACTTGTATCACTTGTCATCCCTTTGTTCATTGATTTGTTCAAGCGGGCACCAGTAACATCTACATTCATCCCTGTCACATGCTAGTGTAGCCCAATGTCATCTGCTCACTCCAGGAACACGAAGGGCCTCAAACCATTCGTTCAGGGTCTTGATGAAGAAGTCTGACCATCTCATAGGTGGGCGGCCAGGCGTTCTTTTGACATCCCATGGAATCCAGTCAGTAACAGCTCTAGTCCAGTGGTCGTCTCCAAATCACATTACGTGTCTGGCCTATCTGATTTTCAATGCCTTGGCAAATGACACAGCGTCCCTGATTCTCGATCGTTGATGGAGGTTGGAACTCTGGATTCTTTCTCTCACTTGAGTGTAACATGATACTCCAAGCACCTCCTTAGGGATACCCAAATAGCATTCTTTTTTTTTTTTATAGAAATATTTTCTTGAACCACCGTGAAAACAAGAAAAAAAAATACAAAGCTTTCAGGTTTAAGTCACAGTCAAATACTGATTAAACCACCATCCCTTCACCAGTGCACCCGTTCCACCACCAAGAACCCCAATCCACCCCCCTCCCACCCCACCCCCCATCTAAGTAGCTGATGATATTCCCATTATTCTCTCTATATATTGAGTACATTTCATATTTCCATACAGAACTCACTATTGTTGATTGGAAATTTTCCCCAACAATCAGGCCTGCTGAATAAGCATCATCTAATAATTTCTCTTCCTTGGTAAAAGTGAAGACATTGAGTCCGTGCGGCCGCAATAGCGGCCGCGCGGTTTTGGGTTTCTAATATTTTAGCTCAGTTCACAGTCAAAATGGATAACTGCAAGAATCTGCTCTGGTGCCAAAATGGGTTAGGAGACCTCAGGATCACAGTCAGTAGGCGCGGAGGCTCTGCTTCTCGTGCCGCGGCTCTTGGTTCATCTCTGGGCGGAAGGCGCGCCGGGAACACCTCCCCTCCCAGGATCACCTACAGGCTACGTCACTAAAGAAAGTCCTACCTCCTGGTGGAGGGGTCTTAGAGGGTGGCTCTCACCGCGTGGCTGCTGCCGCTGCCGCCATTTTCGCTCAGAAAAATGGGGTGGAGAGGGAAAAAAATCCCTCCCCGGGCTGCACGAGGTTGTAGTTCAGTTCACAGTCAAAATGCATGGCTGCAAGAATCTGCTCTGGTGCCAAAATGGGTTAGGAGACCTCAGGATCACAGTCAGTAGGCGGGAGGCTCTGCTTCTCGTGCCGCGGCTCTTGGTTCATCTCTGGGCGGAAGGCGCCAAATAGCATTCTTATCCTGTTTTCCTAGGGCCCAGGTCTCTGAGGCATATGTTAGTGCAGGAAGAACGGTGGAGTCGAAAAGATGTGGACAGAGTCAGAGGTTCTTTGTCCTCTTAACAACAACTTCGATGCTCTTTAGGCGTCCATGCCGCTCTCTTCCTCCTGTGCAGGTCAGGTGCCAGTTCATTGGTAATGTTGAGTTCTCAACCTAGGTACACATAACTGCTGCATTCAGAGATGTTTGTTCTATTGAGAGCAAATGGAACATCAGGAACTAGTCCTTTTCTCATGAACATTGTCTTCATCAGACTAAGCTGCAGTCAGACCTATCCACACTCACGGTCAAAGTCGGCCAGCATTCGTGCCACTTGGCTAATGTTTGGTGTTATTAGAACAATATCATCAGTGAAGCGGAGGTGGTGTAGTTGCTGACCATCTATGTTCACTCCCATTCCTTCCCATTCCAATCATCACATGATGTTTTCGAGGGTAGCTGGTATCGCCCTGCCGAACCTTTCTCTTTACATTGATGTCATTTCCTTGTAGAATGGTGAGATCCTGGTGGTGAATCTATAATACAACTCATAGAGGATTCTGATGTACTGAATTTGAATGCCCTGTTTAGCTAGGGCTTCAATGACCATTTCAGTCTCAACAGACTCAAAAGCCTTCTTTAAGTCAATGAACGTCAGACAGAGCAGCATCTTGAACTCTTGCAAAACCTCAATGAACTTGGTCACCATGTGGATATGGTTGATCATGCTGAATCTACAACAGGTAGATTGGGCAATAACTGCCAATGTCGCAGATGTCTCCCTTCTTATACAACAGAACAGTCCTTCTGGTTTTCCATTGGGACTGAACCTTACATTTAGTCAGGTAGCATGTGAAGAGCCAAGCCAGTGTATTGATGAGTACTGGCAGCAGATTCTTCAGGTATTCAGGTCTGATCTTGCCTGGATCAGGTGCTGTATGCTTCTTTACTGACGAAATGGCATGTTGGATTTTGGAAGGGAGAATGCTGGGAACGACATATCCATCCTGTGGAATTTGGTATGTGGGCAGGTGGACATGGCTATCAAAGAGATCTGAGTAGAAGTCGTGGATAACCTTCTCCATTGCCCTTTTGGAAGATGTGATAGATCCATCAGGACGTCAGAGTGCAGTCATCTTGGTACTATAGTTGGCAAAGGACAGGCTTGTATTGTGAATACTTTTCCTGGCTTCTACCGCATCAACCAACACTGCTGCTCTCTTCTCTTTGAGGTCTTCCTTTATCGCTTTTCTGCACAGCTTTGAGAGCTTGGACATTAGCTTGTGACTACCTGGGGCTCGTGCCAAACCATCTGGCGAATGAGCTCGAGAGTTTCAAAAGACAGGCGTCTTTTTGTGGCTTTCTGTCTCTCAGAGTTCCTGTATTCCTCGTTGAAGTTGTCAACGATGGCATCTTCCCATATTGCCACAATAGTGCCAAAGAGCTCCCACTTGATGGTCATTCTGGGAGTTCTCTTCTTAAACTTTGCAGCTCTTTCTTCCTGCTCCATGAAGTAGAATTTTGCACGAAGGAGACGGTGGCCTGATCCCGTTTAGAATTTTGGGACAACAGCAACATTAGTCAGGCAAAACCATTAATCAAATATGATGTGGTCAGTTTTGTTATGGAACTGTCCACTGGGAGACTCCCATGTCCAATGTTTAGATTTGGCCTTCTGGAACTGTGAGTTACCATGGATGGTCTTGGTTGATATGATGAAGTCTTTCACCCTGTTCGTTCCATTCTAGGCTTTGGGTCCCAATGTGGAGTTCTTTGGTCGATCTTCCCAGTCCTATCTTTGTGTTAAAATCACTGACAATGACCCTGTAGAATGTGTGGTCTTCTTTATAGAACTTCTCTAACCCTATGTAGAACTTCTCAATTTCTTCTTCATTGTAGTTGATGTTGGTGCATAGACGATGTAGATAGAAACTGCCGGCAATGAGCCACATCTATTCAAACGTAAGGTTGTTAGGCATTCAAACAAATCAATGCTCATGGCCAAGTTCACGTTGACAAGGACACCAATACCACCGACGCCTCTACTGTCGAATGTTTCAAGGAACATTCTCCAGTGTCGAAAATGGCATGCTGTGATCGATGCTTTCTCGTCTCGGTCAATCCAATGACCTCGTACTTGATTTTCTGCACTTGCACCATCAGGTCCTTGATGGATGTTTCCAGTGCCAGCATATGTGTGTTAAAAGTGCAGGCAGTCATTTTAGTCCTTCTTCGTTTTAGCAGTCTTGTTCGGCCCTGAAATTTCAGCAGCCTCTCCTTGCTCATCCTTCTCAACACTGCCATATTGGGGACTCTTCCAAGGTCAGGGGAACCTGACCCTGGGCAACCCATTAACTCCCTTAAAAATAAAAAAGGGGAACTAGTCCTTGTAGTGCTCAAGAGCCCATGCAGTGCAAGGGATCCAGCCAGGGGCCGTGCATGTGCTAGGCATTTGCCCTACCACTGGAACTGGCTTCCCAGCCCACACAGGCAATTTCTTGACCCAATTGCATTGATTTTCCCAGGAAGCTGCAATATGAGCCATGCTTGACTTTGAAAGGGTGAGCTGAAGCAGTGTTCCACACAGATCCAAGACCTTTGGCTAGCTCCTAGCTTTACTACAAGCTCCTGGAAGCTCAGGAACCCTCCCAGTCCTTAATCAGCAACTGAGAGCTGGGGTGTGGCAGTGAGAGTGTGTTAGAGGGCCTGGGGAGATAGCTCAAGGTGCAGGAGTGCAGGCCTGGAGGGAACGAGGCCCTGAGTTCTGTATGATCTTCAGAACCTCATCCCTACCCCTCCCGAACACCCCTGGATATGGCCTTAGTGAAACGGCCAGCACAGCTGGACCGAAGCAGGACTGCCTTCCCAGCCACAGCATGGTCTGACCTGCACAGCCTGGTCAAGTATTGCTAAGAGTAGCCTCTTGTCCTCTGAGTTCTTCCTGGGAGCCCTCATCCCTTTGTCGCCCTCCCCCGCCTTTCCAACCACAAAGACACTCTGGTTCTTTGGTTCCAGTTTGGATTTTAGAGACAAATACGCATTCCCATATGCTCTTGAGTTCTAGGAGTGCCCAAGGGAGGAGGCCTGAGGATCCTCTGTGGACTCTGAGACTACATCCCTATTGGCAAGCCCCCCCAGCCCAGTGTCTTTCCTTTGCTTTTCCCTGCTCCTTCCCCTACTGAGGGCATGATTCCTGAGACCACTTTGGTATTTTTGTTTTTATTTTTTGGCCACACCCCACTGGGTGCTTAGGGCTTACACCTATCCCTGCATTCAGGACTTATTTCTGGAGGTGCTCAAGAGACCCTATAAGATGGTGGAGATCAAACCTGAGTCAGCCTCGTGCAAAGCAAGTGTCCGACCCACTGTACTATTGCTCCAGCCCCCCTGAGGACAACTTGTGTGTGTTAACACATCTCACAAAGCTCATCTCAGGGTCTGCTTCTAAGGGGAAATGATTGAAGGTGAAAACACAGAAGATCTCATGAAAAGTAGAGAGGACAGTAGGTGGACACTCCCAAGCAATAGGAGCCACTAGGAAGCTCATGAGAATCCTGGGGAATGGAAGTAGTAAGAGAATTTCAGGGTAAAGATGACAGGAGAGGCCACGATGATTGGCCCCAAGAGAGAACAGTGGAGTCAGCCATGGTGTTGGGAGCTGCTGAGCTCAGAGAAGATGACAAGGCATGCTTGTGCCCCCCACAGTTTTGTTGAGCCACACACACAGAGTTGCTGTGTGTCCCAAAATAACTTCTTGTTTTCTGAGCCATCTAGCTGTGCAGCTGCAGCGATGTCTTCCTGTCTTGTACTCCTCCGTGCATGCTCTCAATATATTCTATTACCCAGTGACCCAAATATATCTCTGCTCTCTGAGAACTGAAAGAGCCTCAGACACTCACACTCTGGAAACTAAAATTAACACCCCAATCATAAATGTTCTATAGCAGTGCTACAGATGTTTACGATAGCATTATAATATGACCTTCTAGTTCCTATTAATTTTGTTTTATTATCAAAATTATAATGTAGTTTTTGATTTTATAACTTCTAGCTAATGCACCCTGTATTCTTCCCTGTGTCACCAATTTAATAACCAACAAATCTTTTCTAATTCCTTAGTAAATGAGCTTGCTTTGTGTAATTACCAAGTGGAATACATTTCTTTGGCATAATGTTTATTGTACCAAAGTTCAAAATTAAACATTTGTGGCTTATTAATATGTAATGAAAAAAAAGTGGAGATATTTTTAAAGTTTGTATAGATATTATGAAGCATGATCTTTCAATTCTCTTGCTAAATAAAGTTCTCATTTTAAGTTCTCTGTTTTCCTGACACTTGTAGGAGGTAAACATAATAACTTTGTGTTTAAAATTCTCTAAACTTCACCCTGACTTATTTTATGGTCCACTACATAAGAACATAATAAATTCTCTTATAAGTATAAAGCAGTTACTGATTCTGTGATTGCTTGGAATCATATAAAAACAAGCGTGCAGTGCTAGGTAATCAGAATCACTGTAATTATCATTGAAATGCAGTGAAAGAAACTATTATTTGCTGAAGTCATCTACTTATTCCTCTGCGGAAGTGCTGAATAGTTCAGCTACATCCAGGCAGAAGACCTAAGACTTCCTGATGTGAAAACAAAGTGAAGCAATCACCTTTATATCAGGGGAGATGTTTGCTCAGTTGTCCTTTATGTTTGGAAAATTTTGATCTGAAATACTTAATGCATCATTTTTTTAAAAGTCCCTTAATTATTTTGTGAAGTATATGACCAAAAATAGATAACCTAGGGGATACTGAACAGTGGAAGAGTGTGTTTTATTTTTTTAAGAACAAATTTGCACGAATTTGACATAGTTGACCTTGTTTTCTGAGCAACTAGCAAATGAAACCAAACATATGGTTTTCACAACATTGGAGCATTCTACTCCAATCATTAGGCTTAAAGCTACACCAACAGTAATGCCAAGTCTGCCTCACTGAGAATGTAAAATATTGCTTTAAATATAAAATCAAGTACCTCATCCTGACTCTTAGGGGAAATGTGAGTTAAAAATTACCAGTTTATGCCTCAATTATTGGTAAAAAGACAGCAGTTTCTTATTTTTGGTTTTTTGTTTTGGGCCACACCAGCAATGCTCAGGGATTACTCCTGGTTCGTGCTCAGGAATTATTCCTGGCAGTGCTCAGATACTAAGTTCACCTCAGTGCTTGGGAGTATCTCATTGCAATGCTCGGAAGGATCATAAAGTGTTGGGATCAAACACAGGACTCCTGCATGCAAACATATGCTCAGACAATTGACTTATCTCAGTGACCAAAAGGTGAATTTCTATATGACCTGATGTGTAAATATTACACATGTGTGTGTGTGTGTGTTTAGGTGGGGAGCCGGGGTGGGGAACAAGGTGACAGAAAGTCTATGGAACATGCAAAAAGTATGGAAGAAAAATAAAATATGTGCTTTTGTTTCTATTAAGACCATTGGAAAGATACAGAAAGCACGAGTAAAAATTATTACATATATGGTTAAGGAGAGGGAAAGAATTCACAGTAGAAGACAGGGAGGGAGGGAGTTTATACAGGTGTATTACCTTTGTGTGGGATTAATAATGATTACTATTGATTTCGAATTAATAAAAATCATCTCGAACTCTTACATTTACATCACTTCAGGAATGAGGAATATCGCACTCTCCCTTACATGTGCAAGATATTTCAAGAACCCTAGTGGATTCCTGAGTCATGGGTTGGAGTAAACTATATATACTGTGGGTTTTTTTTTCCTGTGCATACATTCCTTTGATAAAGGTTAAATGATAGATTAGACACAGGCATTACTGAAAATAATTATAAGGCAGAATAATTATGGCCATAATGAAAGCTATGTAAATGATTCCCCGACCCCTTGCTCTCTCAATCTCTCTCTCTCTTTCTCTCTCACATATACACAGACTTAGACCAAAAAAATGTGCACAGTTTCTTACTGTAATTGGTATCTGGGTCTGTGATGGACTGTGGGTAATGAAAACTGTGGAAATGGAGTTCAGGAGTTGGTGAAAACAGGCCAAATCTGGTCTGCTACCCATTTTGATGAAAATGTTCTTGAACACAGCCACCTCATAGGTTTATGTTTTGTCTATAGCTGCTTTTACATGCTGATGGCAAAATTGAGTAATTAAGACTGTATAACCCACAAAGTCAAACAAACAAAAATCCTGTCATCTGCCCCTTTACTATGCTCATGATAGTGAAAATATTCTGCCTTGATCTGGGTTTAAACCAGATTCAAGTTTTGGAATCATTTTATTCCTCTACCACAAGAGACAAAAACAAAACAAACAAACAAACAAACAAAAAAACCCTCTGGCTGATGTGGAGATGTGGCCCAGTGGCAAAGTTCATGCCGTGGTGTTTGATCCCCAGCGCTGCAATAATAAACAAGACAAACTAAAACCAGAACCTGTGTGTATAGCTGTGTATATTGTCCAGTAACAGTGGCCAGAAGTAGTAGTTTCCAGAGCCATTATGGCCAACAAGGTTGAAACTATTTACTGTGTGACCCTTTATAGAAAATAAATCGACGACTTCAGTTCTACTGCTGCATGAATTGGAGCGCATTATTCAGGTTCTTATGTTTCTGTAGCTGTTACCTATTGCCTAACTTTGTAATAATATGATATCACTGTCCTCCCCTCTTTCCCACTCAAAATTCTCCATTAAATATATAGAAAATCTTCCCACAGGAATGTGGAAATACACCAGTTTGAGAAAAAGGATTAACTTCACCTAGGGACCTTAACATTACATGTGCCAAATAAAATATAAAAATGATACTGGAAAATGCCCCAACTCAAGGTCCTGGTCATTCCTTCAACAAATATTTACTGCTGTGGGCCAAGCCCAGGGTCTGAGACTAGGGCAGTGAAAAGACAGAGAGATCCCTAGGCCCTGTACTTTAGATTCCTCTTCTGAGCTTCTATCAAAATGACCTCATAGATTTGCAGGGCTGTGTAGAATTTAAGGTAGTCCCTGTACACTGAAGGTTGGGGAAATTAGATCTTGGTAGCAAATATAATGTAGTGTATACAGATGTTGATTTATAATCTCTATACCTGAAACCTACAAAATGTTATAAACCAATGTTACATCAATTGAAAAAGAATTCCCTTTTCCCTCCTCTTCCCTTCCCTGTTGTGCTGTGGCTGCAGAGATGAGGATTGCATCTGTGTTTGGTTGAGATACTTGCACAATTAGCCACCGCTTGTAGTAGGTGGGGAGCTTGTCCCACATCCTAGGTACCACGCTAACACACATGCTCACCAGGGAACACTGTACCCTGATTGTGTTGCTTAGGCACATTTTAATTGTCATGCTCACTGGTGATATCACACTTGGTCATGATGCTCACATATTATTTTTAAAAGAAACACTGTTTGGATATGTGGTTTTTATTTTCATTTACTTATTTAACTATTAATTTTTGGGCCACATGGCTACATTTGCTTAGTGTTTATTCATGGCTCTGTGCTCAGGGATCATTCCTGGTGAGGTTTGGGGGAACATATGGGGTGCCAGGGGTTGAACTCAGGTCTGCCACCTGCAAGGGAAACACACACTGTACTATTTCTCTGGCCCATGGTGCGCGCGCGCACGCACACACACACACACACACACATATTTAATTTTGGTGTTTATACCTACTGGACTACAGTGGTCTGGAAACTTCCAGAACTGTGCCTGCTACTTGTGGGTTGCACAGGGATTAAACTCATGATCCCACATTTGTAAGTCAGTTGCTCTTTGCTACTGAACTTATCCCTACCCCCTTTAAAAAATTATGCAGCTCTATTTATTTTTAGTAGGCAACAAATCATAGAGTTTTATAAAAATGTAGTTTCTAGAGCCATTACGGCCAACAAGTTTGAAACTACTTACTGTATGACCCTTTATAGAAAAAAAATCAACGACTTCAGTTCTGCTGCTGCATAAATTGGAACATATATATATATGTGTGTGTATATATATATATGCATATATATATATATATATTCACCTCTTGGAGAGCCCAGCAAGCTATCAAGAGTATCCCGCCCACACGGGCAGAGCCTGGCAAGCTACTCATGGCATATTCGATATGCCACAAACAGTAACAATAGGTCTCATTCCTCTGACCCTGAAATAGCCTCCAATCATTGGGAAAGACAAGTAAGTAGAGGCTGCTAAAATCTCAGGGCTGGGATGAATAGAAACGTTATTGGTGCCCACTTGAGTAAATCGATGAATAATCGGATGACAGTGATACAGTGATACAGTGATTTATTTTATAGGTGCATATAGGAAGTATCAGTGATTTGTTTAGTAAAGTAATTTGATTTCTTACAAGAGCTAACTCAAAATTCAATCCTGAACTACCTGCGCAAATCTCTTCCATATAAAAATGGCCCTTCTACAACTAGAATTGAAGGTGGACTGTCGGCCTGAATTTCACGCCAGGTTTTCTGAAACAGTTTCAGGACTAGGTGTATTACAGTCTGTTAACAGGTATTATAAGGAAAAGAGGTCCTAATGTCAGATTGGCTTGGGCAGTGCTGTGTAAAATTGTTGTTGCTAGGATTTTGAGAGCATTTTTATAGTAATTTTATTATAGATGTCCAATGAGGAAATAAAATGTATATATTTAGTTTGATTGGGAAAATTTTTTTTTCTCCCCAAATATTTATGGATGAACATGCCTTAGAACAGCATTTCTCAGCTGGAGCCATATGGCCCTTTGTGGGCTACAGGATACTCCAGGAGGACCACAGGTGAAATCATGTAAATGGGGACCAGGACATGAGACTAGGGTGCCAAATGACAGGACAAGTTGGGGGGGGGGACGGGGGAGAGAGAGAAGGAGGAAAAAGCTTGTAAAAATGTGGCCTCTGAGCATGCTTTTGATGGTTCATTGGTGAAAGTTTCCTTTCATCTTTGCAGATCATCTCAGTACATTTCAGGGAAATTATAAGATTACTGATAACCTGATCATTCTTTCCCACTCTATTAGTCATCTGTTGTTAATCCGTAACAAACTATTCATTAATCCAGAGGCATATAACAACAACATGGTTGCTATCTAACAATTTCTATGGATCAGTAATCTGGGAGCTGTTTAGTTTATTCCCTGACTCAGTATCTTTTTTGTTTCTTTTGGAGTCACACCCTACTATGTTCAGGCTTATTCCTGGCTCTGCATTGTGGATTACTCCTGGTGGGTTCCAGGATTCATGTGGAATGTGAGGGATACAACCTGGGTTAGCTGTGCACAAGACATATGTCTTCCCTATTGTACTATCTCTCCAGCCCTGGTTCTGAGTAGCTTACAAGGCTAACATCAAATCCCCTCAGGGGCTATAATTCCTTCAAAGTTGGACTGTGGATATCTCTCTTTCCAAATTCACTCTTGTGGGCCAGGGAGATAATTCAGTGGACTGAGTTTATGCTATATAGGAGGTCCAGTTTTGTTTCCAGAACCTCACCGTCCTCTGAGCAATACCAGGAATGACCCCTGAGTACTCTAAGAGCTAAAAGTAGCCCCTGACTAGAGACGGAAGGTCTCTTTCACCTAACACTTTCAATATGATCGTCTGCTTTCCCACAGCCAGAGTTGAGACAAAAAAAAAAAAAAGAGAGAAGGTGGAGGGAAGGGAAGAGAGTACAATCCAGTTTTTCATAACCTCATTTTAGAAGGAACATTGTATCACTTTTGCTATATTTGGTTAGACCCCAGTCACTAGATTCAACTCACACCCAGGTAGAGGGACCAGAGGGAACCAGGCAAGTATGAGTAGAGACTGTTTCTGAAGCTGCCTTCCACACCTGCTCTTGAAGGCTTCTTCCCACCTTAGCTGTCTGCGAAGTGAAACACCTAGAAGATTTTTCTGTAAAAGAACAGTCCTAAATTGTGGGTGATTTGAGGCAGGCACTACCCAGTTTTAAAGGAACAAAAACATTCCAAAAGGCTGGGTCAGGAAGGATTGTTTTAAGGATGTCCAGGGAGGTAGCTGTTCTACACCAACTGTCATTGTTCTCCATACAAAAACAGTCCCAGCAATATTGTTTAAACCAACATGGAGTACAAGGTTCCTCTATGCCAGAGGCTGTTCTATGTTCCGGTCATGGATTAATTAATTTACTGCATATTACCTCTAAGAAAAAGGTGCAATCTTTATTCATGCTTGAGGGGTGAGAATACTAAGATGCAAAATGGTGAAGAAGCTTGCCAAAGACCATGTTGACTCAGGACTCGATTCCTAACCGGATGTGCAGAAATCTCTAAACCACCACGCCTCTCTGCTTCTTGGCAGCTTTTGTAGGATTTCACAAGCGTTTAGCTCAGATTCTCATTCTTTTCTTTTCTCTGCTGGGTCCACAAGCAGGTATTCCGGTCAATGCTCGCAAGTAGCAGAGAGTGTAGGAGGCCAGAAGTCAGTGGCTCGGTCTCCAAATGTTTACAAATACCAATTACCTCTCCGAGCCCAGCAGTACTTTTTGGACAATGTCCAGTACAAGTGCACAGACTGCTCTGTTACTCTAGGAAGCACGAGAGCTACCCAGGATCAGCACCACAGACGAGATGCATGACCCACACAGCCCTTTCACCAGTCTCAGTAGGGGAACCAGGGCCTGTGGATCCGCCATTCTGCTTTTTTCCAACCTAGGTCCTCTGTGTGCTTTAGAACCAGGCTTTTAGAGAGGGTAGTTTCTCTCCTGACTCCACACCCTTCACTCCCACTTTTCCCTCACCCTCTGCCATATGGCTTCTTGCCCCTGCCACGTCACTAAATTGACCACCTTAAAGGAACTGGTGAACTCCTCATGGCCCATGCAAGGAGCATTGTCTTAGGTCACTTTGCTGCAAGGAGTCACTGCTCCACTGGCCTCATGTGATTTTCTTTCTCAGCTGCTGCGACATCACGCACTGCTGGAGTCCATGGTAGGCACATTTGCTCGCCCCTTTGTTGTGGTGTGGGGAGGGGTGAGGGGAAAGGCACTGCACACATTCTTGGTTCTGGTGCTTCTTGGGGGTTGCACATGTTGCTGGCAGTGCTTGACATGCGCTTGTCGGGGCCAGTACACTTTGATGATAAGGCTCCCACAGATGTGGCCATGGGTCAGAGATTGCATGTACTGTTGTGGTTGTGGCAAGGGTCCTGGATGGCAGAGACATAAAGATTGCGCTGGTGACTGAATTAAGAAGTCTTACAAAACATGCACCAAAGTAGTAGAGCCAAACTCCCCTCAAAAGGTGCTGAGCTTAAGTCCCCATTCTAAAGGCCTGATCTACTGAGACCCTTCTTTTGCTGAGATTACCATGTGTGCCCAGGAGGCTTTAGGGGCCCCCACCATTGCTCCATCTGCCCCACAGTTCTTGGAACGGGCCTAGGCACCCCTGCCTTACCTGTTTGGCCCAGCAAGACAGATTGTATGCCTTTGCTACCTAAATGCCTGGAACTGGCCACATTACTCCCTTTCCGGGATAGGCTTAAATTACTTTGTGTACAATTTTATTATCTCTATATAATTGAATTAGAAATTTTCATAGCTGATCCAAACTATTATATGTATTATGCATCTTTCTATGTGATTGGCTTAGAATGTTTTATCTATAAGTTGTGGGACTGGAGTGATAGTACAGCAGGTGGGGTTACATGCAACTGTCCCGGGTTCAATCCTCCATACTCCATATGGTTCTCTGAACCCCATTAGTAGTAATCTCTGAGCACAGAACCAGGAGTAAGTCCTGAGCACAGCTGAATGTGGCTCAAAAAAAAAAAAAAGAAATTTACTTTCTTCCTAAAACTGGATACATGTTTCCAACTCGCCCCCTCCCATGACTAACAATTCTATAGAAAGCAGAAGCTTTCCTCCTAAAGCAGTCCAGAAATACGCTTATAAAAAAAAGTTCTTTAAGAAGGCTGGAGCCACAGGACAGTGAGTAGGACACTTGCATTGCACACAGCTCGTCATGGTTTGATCTCCAAGAATGATCCTGAGCACAGAACTTGGAGTAACCCCTGAGCATTACTGAATGTGACCAAAAAACAAAAACAAAAGTGTCCCTAAGAGAAAGCTTTTTTTTTTTTTAATCTTTGTTTTGGAGCCACACCTGGTGGTGCTCAGGGCTTACTTGTGGCTCTGAACTCCTGGCAGGCTCTGGGAACCAACTGGGATGCCAGGGATCAAATCCAGGTCAGGCACATCAAGGCAAACTCCTCACCTGCTATAGTATTCCTCCAGCTCTGAGTTCCAAGTTTTTCTCCCAGGAAAACTCTTGCTCTTAGAGCATCAGATCTTAGGCCACCTCTTTTTGGCAATCTTTAAGATAATTAAACTGTCACATATCCAAAGCTGACCTGATCATCTTCCCTTAAAACTGCTTTGTGACCTGCCCCATTTCTGTGATACCACTTCCCACCTTAATGGCCAAGTCAGAAATCCCAGACTTATCCTAAACCCCACTTCCTTTGTCTTTTTCTAGATTACCATCAATTTCTAGATTCTAACCTTTTGATAGCTGCCCTTCTTTCCCTTTGGCTCTGGACCCCAGTATCTATTCTGTCTCCCTGCTTCTGCTCTCACCCTTCCACTTCATTCTTCACACTGTGGTCAAAATGTTTTCTCAATCGACAATGGCTGATCATTTTATTCTTGTTCAAAATGCTTCAGTGACTCCGAGTTGCTTTAAGGTTAACATCTAAATTCCTTAATCAGGCAGACAAATCCAGGATAATCTGATTCTTATCTCCTTTCAGACGCCATTAATACTAAAATTTGTGTATTAACTCATAGGACTTCCTTGTTCCTCATTCCTGTTTTATTCTCCCCCACCCCACCCCGGTTCCCCCAGCCCACTTTTTGCAGTATCTGGTGGACATCTATTCACCCCTCAAGTTCCAGGTCCAATACTTCCTTCTCTTGGAAGCCCCTAGGTAGGCCTGGGTATTGTTTACTTTGCTGATGCCCCATCCCTCTGCTTATCAAATGACACTGCTCATACTTGACTAGCAACATATTGGGGGTCTGATTTCCCTGTGGAATAAGCTAAGAACTCCTGACATAAGGGACTCCATCTTTATTCCTCTCCTAGCCTATCAGCGGGAAGGGATTCCTCTCCATTGTCCCAAGGGATAGGTAGCCACCCATTAACAAGTATAACTCATAAACCAATTGTTCAGCTCCTGGAATCACTATCCCTCTCCCCATTCCCATTGTTATTGTCCCCCATAATTGCAAGTCAATTGTTCTCCATGATCACAAGCCAGCTTAACCATTAACTAGTTTATTTTGCTTCTCTAACTTATTTTGTAGATCATATCTGCTGCATCCCCTTATCCATTGTATTCATTGTCTGACTAGGATGTGATTTTTGCTTTTTATAAACTTATCAAAGTGGTACACTCAAGCTTCATGCAAAAACTAGAAGACATTTTCTACATTGGCAGGCTGCAAATTGCAAATTCACAATGTTTTGACTTATTTGTATGGTTCTTTAGTGGTCCATCAGCAATGGATTCTTAGGAGTAACCTCTGGTGAATTATCAGATTTGGCATGGGTAGGTCAATGCGATTTTGTCTTGGTCCCCTTTCCAATGAGCTCTCCAACAAGCTCTCCACATTGATCTTTTCTTCTTGATCTTTTCTAAATATACACCAGTTCACGTCTCAGCCCATCTCACATATATCACACCCTGCTTTAACACCATTCATGTTTTCTGATTACTCTGTTCAAAGAGAAACGGGAAAACACCTCTTCCCACTGACCTTCACTGTCTGGTGATATCTTCAACTCCTCTCCCTAAGCTGCACAGGTCCTTTGCTGGGTTCTTTGTATCTTCCTTCCTCCCCTGGCCCACTGCAGGTCCTTTTGTGCTAATGGATAATGCTTTCCATTCATCCCCATCCCCAGTTCTGAGTCCTAGGCCTCTCACGTAGCTTTCAATCCCATCTTCTTGTGCAGATCAAATTCCCCATCCTCCCGCTTCCATTGTGTAATACTGCATTCTGGAACTTAGCAATGTCATGTTCCTGGATCCCTGTCTCCCTCAGACTGGATGCTGGGCTTTGTGAGGGCAAGAATCATGTCCCTCTTGTTTTCTGCTGCATCCCAGGGCCTTCATGGTGCTTGATATGAGTTCAACAAATGTACTGGTTTTCAAATCAGCAAGGGAGTAAAGACCGAGAATATTTCTTTTTTCTACTTTATTCGTTTTTATTGTTACTCTGCATTTTATGTTCTTTAGTGTGTTTTTTTTTCAAAGCATTTTCAGAGAAGCTATCTGGATTGATATGAACATTTCTTATGAAATAATAAGGGAAGACCATTAGGCAAACCATGGAGGACTGCCTAATGTTACATGGCTAGCAGGCAGAGATGTGAGTCTAAAATCAAGCCGTGCTCCTTTTCAGACCTGGAATCTCGCCATTAAAACACCATCAAGTAAGAAAGGAAGGTAAGTAATGTGGAACTTAATAAGGAGCACTTATACAAAAGACATTGAAATATGCAAATTAAAATGAAAACACAAAATACATTTTATTTTAGGTTGACAGGAACTTTGGCTCATAGAATATGGGCATAAAGTACGCATATACTCTGGCATGTTAGCTAAATGCTTCCGCTCTGAAGAAGAGCTTGTTGTCACCTTTCACCTTCCTCCAACAACAGGGCTGTTAATATTCTATCATGATTCTCATTAAAATTTAGGTGTTCAATAAATGCCCGTTATTAAATTATCTGTAGGAAAGTCTATTTCTGGAAACCTTTCCATCCTTTCCTTAATGAAAAAAAAAATTTTAAGGAAAGAAAAGTTCAGCACGGGGCAGGTTAAATGAGTAGATGGATCCATTCGGTTCAAAGCGCAACCTCCAGCTAAGTACACTCGTTCATTTCCAACATTTGGAAAAGCGAAAGGCTGTTTCAAGGTGCTCGACTTCTTAAATAATTGAGATCTTTCCTGGTTTCACAGTAACATAACCTTTTACACTGATTTTTCTTTTTTGCACCTAATAAAGAGGAATAATTAATTTTAGTATGAAAAACCAATCACGTGTTTACTGAGCGTTCATTACACGGGAAGCTCTGCGCGTGCCCCGTTTGGGGCGAGCACTAGTCTCCCTAGGTAATGTACTGAGGGGCAAACTCACTTTGCAGATTTATTTTGTACAGGGGCCCTTCCTTCTCGGAGGGCGGGACAGGGGGGTTGGCGGGGATGAAGATTGAAGCTCGCGGGCAAAGACCCCTGCGAAGATCCGTGCTGCGTGAGGGGCTTTCGGTTCCCTTACCATGCCCGCAAGAGACCCGCGAAGGGCGGGAAGTCAGTGTCTGGTCACCCCCTGGACGGCCTGGGTGCAGCCCTGAACCAGGAATCCCTGTGATTAGCCCCAAACTTCCAGGGCACTTCCAGGGCACGCATTCCTAGTGCTGCCCGTTGGCGGCGGCGAGGAGAGGAAAAGCGCGATCAAGAGACCCTTCTGCCCCCCCGCCTCCCCCACACCACTACCAAAGGCCTGCCGGGAGCTACGGGCGTGCTCGCGGGTCCACTCCGGCCAAGTTCTCGGCGCCGGCGGTCACCTCGGAGGCCGGGACGCGCGGCGTTCCGAGAGCGCCAAGCCCCGAAACTCCCGAGTCTGGGGCGCCCCGGGCGGCCGAGCGCCGCCGCGTCTCAGACGCCCGCGCGGCCGGCGGGGGCGAGCGCGCCTGCGCGGGCCGTCACGTGGGGAGCGCTCCGCGCAAAGCGGGTTAAAAGTCACGACCGCGGAGAGAAGCGGTGAGCGCTTCAGCCGGCCGGCGCGGGCGCTCGCCGTCTCTCCCTGGAAGCCCTTCAGTTAGAGCCTGTTCTTTTGTTCTCCATCCATTCCCGACCCCTCACACGAGGCTCCGCTCCCTGCCGCAAACGGAGCCGCCGAAAACACCCTTCCTTGCTCGCCAGCGCCTGCACGGGCGCGCGAAATCGCGTCTTTCAACTGACAATGAAGCCGGAGCACGCAGCTCCGTGGCTCCGGGCGAATGGGCGCGAGGCCGGGAGGGGGAGGGGTAGAACGGTTGGGCTTGGCCCCGCCCCGGCTCGTGCCCTCATTGGAGGGCGCCTGGGTTCTGGGCCCGCCCCCCAACGGACCTGTCGCATTGTGACAGGTGGAAGGGCCAGTTCCTGTTGGCTTGGGGGCGGGGCCAAGCGTAGCCTGCGCTCCGCCCGGACTCCAGGGGGCTCCTCCTCCTCCCGGCGGGGCGGGCGGAGGGTGTAAAGGGGGAATGTCATTGCTGCTCCGAGCCGCGGTGCCGCCTCCGTCTGCTCCTTCTCTGGCGCCCTCGTCCCGTCGGCTTTCGCCGCTGCCGCAGCTGCACTGGGGATACGGATGGCTAGTGGGGCGCCAGGGCCATCCGAGTTGAGAGAGCGGCGGTCGCGGCCGCTGCTGAGGCGGAGACTCCCCGCTGCCGCCGCCTCCACCCCCTGTCCCCCGGCCTCGCGGCGCTGAGGGCGGGAGCGCGCGCGGCGCTCTTCCCTCCTCCCTTTTCTTCCTCCTCCTCCTCCTCCTCCTCCTCCTCCAGGTCCCCGCCCAGCACCCCTCACTCCAGGCAGCAGCGGCGGCGGCGGCGGCGGCGGCGGCGGCGAGGAGCGAGACCCGCCGCCGGGGCACAACATGGCGGAGCCCTCGGCCCCGGAGAGCAAGCACAAGTCGTCCCTCAACTCGTCCCCGTGGAGCGGCCTCATGGCCCTGGGGAACAGCCGGCACGGCCACCACGGGCCCGGGGCCCAGTGCGCGCACAAGGCGGCGGGCGGCGTGGCGGCGCCGAAGCCGGCCCCCGCGGGGCTGTCCGGGGGGCTGTCGCAGCCGGCCGGCTGGCAGTCGCTGCTCTCCTTCACCATCCTCTTCCTGGCCTGGCTGGCCGGCTTCAGCTCGCGCCTCTTCGCCGTCATCCGCTTCGAAAGCATCATCCACGAGTTCGACCCGTGGTGAGTGCCGCGCCGCGCGCCCCTCCCCCGCCCGCGCCCCGCGCCCCGCGCCCCGCGCCCCGCGCCCCGCGCCGCTGCTGCCGGAGCCCCGGGCGCGCCCCCGGCCCGGCCTGGCCCGGGGCGGCAGGGGACAAGTTGTTGGCCACGAGCCGGCCCCGGGCGTCGGGGAGCCCGCGTGGGAACCCGGACTCCCGGGGCCCAGAGAAAGGGAGGGAGGGACGCGCAGCCCCCCTCGGCCAGCGGCGCGCGGGTGGCGCGGTCCAGCAGCCGCCACGCTGGGCGCCGCGGGGTGGGCGGGGGATCGCCCGGCGGGGCCGACTCGGGCCGACCCCCCACCCCCCACCCCCGGGGTCCCAGCCCGCGGCGAGCCCCTGGGTTCCATTCTGGCAGGCGGCGGGCCGGACTTGGCCCCCGCCCGGGGGTGCCCGCGGCGTGCGGGCGCGCGGGGTTCCCAGCCCCGCGTTTGGACGCCGGCCCCCCGCGTGTTCTCCGCGCGCCGCTCGGCGCGGGCGATGGGGCTGCAGGGGTGAGGCCCGAAGGAGATCGCGGAGGGAACCTGGGTTCCCGAAAAAGTGGTCGCGGGGCGCGGGTCTGGGGGCGCCCGGCGCCTCCCGGCCGGCCCCCCACACTTCTCGGGCTTGCGTCTCGGCGCGGGGTGGTGCGGACCCTGCGGGCGCGGCTGTCACCCTTGGCGCGCTCCGCCCGCGCCTTGCAGGTCGGGATCGCTCTCAGGAGGAGGGTTGGCCGGGGGGGGGGGGGGGGGGCTGCGGGGTGAGGCGGGGAGGCTCGCCCGGACTGCCCGGGCGAAGTTGGCGCAGGGGGTCCCGACTCCTCCGAGCCCCGGCCGCGGGCCGTGCCGCCCTAGTGGGCCGTGGGCTGCGCGCTCGCCGCCTGGTCTTACCCCGCACAGCCCCGCCCGAGTTCAGTGGCCGCGTCCGGGCGCAGGTCTTGGAGGGACTCCGTTTTGGGTTTTTTTTTTTTTTTTTTTGGTTTGGACCCCCGCGTCTTTCCTCGTCGTCGCAGTCAGCTAGACTTTAGAGCCTTGCTCACCCTGCCCGAGAAATAGGGACCCGAATTCCGATAGTGATGAGTATTTCAGGGAGCAGTAAATATCAGTATTTTAGTTACCCACATATCCAGAGTGCCGGCTGGAAGTTAGCTTGGTTGAGCAGCATCTCTTGAACAGCAGAGGGGCTTCTGCTCCTGGAGAATTCGGTTTTTCGCCACACGGCTGACGATGGTGACAGTTTTCTGTGAACTTGTTTCATTTTAAAGGTTTTGTTTTGTTTTGTTTTTAAGCACTTTTAAAAAGTAGCTGCTGTGTCACTGGGAATTCAGGTGGGAAATTAGTTACTTTAAAGCCTTACGCCGTACACATCTCTTAATCTTTGTTTTGAAACACCTAAGCAAATGAGATAAAGTGAAATTGGAACCAGAAAGTGAAAACTGCTAATGTATTTCTGAAAGATGTGAAAAGGGAAAAGTTTTTTCAATAGCTGATGAGCGTGGTTGACCGAATATTAATTGTCTTTTTAAAAAATCTGAAGATCAATTACGGTTTAATAATATAATAGACTGAAATAAAGGTCTGAGAAAATGACATAACTTGGTGATGATATATGATTTTCTGCTTTCCTTATTTTGTAGTTAGAAATCTGCATCAGCTCACTCAGATCACTACTAACGTAATTATGAAAGTCCGTCAGGTTGCTGCACAGAGTTCCTTTCATTGTTTTCCAGTACGGCAAAGAATTAAATGTTGGTTTCCTTCTCTATTTCAAGAATATGTTTAAAGAGCATACTTTTTTTACCCTGTCTTAAAATTTGCTCTGCTTCTGTTTTCTATGTATGAAAACATTTTGGCAATGTTACCTTCAGCTAAATGTATACTATTTAATTTTATTCATGTGTTCATAAGGGACCTTTGCCAGTGTTAGTCTAATGTCTGAGTGTAGTCCAGGTAACTTGATGAGATAATTAGGTTTCAGAAAAAACTCTTGCATGTTTTTATTTTTTTATTTCTACCTTTGACGATTTCAAGTAGGCATCTTTCTTTTTTTGTGGGTCTGGGGTTGGGCCATTAGCAGGGCTCAGGGAGCTACTCCCAGCTCTCAACATAAGGGTCACTCCTGGTGGTGCTCAGGGGAACACAGGATGCCAGAAATGGAATAGTGTCTTCCGTATGCAAAGCATGTGCTCAGCTCATGTGTTCTGGCCCAAGGAGCACATATATTAGTCTTACAATGCAGTCTTGTTAAAAAATTTAAAAGGGGGTTTAAATGTAGATCGCCTAGGTAACATTTTGGATTTTTAAAGCAGTGTTTTCTTCAGAGTTAATGGTGCTAACACTGTAACACTCTAGGATTATATTGGAGTTTCTCTCATTACCAGCTTAACCTGTAGCTATGACAAAGCCTTAAATGTGCCTCTCTGACTCTTCTGAGTTTACAATGTACTCTGGTCTTCTCCATCCTTTTTCTTTTTCTTTTTTTTCTTTTTCTTTGTTTTTTTTGGGGTTTTTTTTTTTTTTGGTGTGTCTCTGCTATTCACTTCATTTTTTCAAGTACTTAGTGAAATTTCTCTGATTGTGAGCTATTTCTATACAGTTAACAGTGCTGCTTACATTGTGTAAGACTCTTAACTTCCTAAGGTACTTCATTGTCACAAGTCATACTTGTTTTTGTGTTTGTCACTCAAGTTCTTTTCTGAATTCTGTCAATTGTTATACCAGGTAGTATATGATGTTGAGCATTACATATTTCTTAAGTTTAAAGTACTCTGCCCCATTTTAGACTTAACATTTTTCTTTAACAATCTCTTTCCTCTTTTATCAGTTGAGTTAATCAGACATGAGACTGCTATACTTGTCTAACATTTGGTTTTTATCTCACGCAAATGTAGTTTGTAACTTATTCTTGTGTAACTACTCATTCCTTTACAGTATATTGAGTACCTTTCCTGGTACCATTATTCTGTTCAGTTGTGGTAGCTTTTCCACAGAGGACATCTAAAAATTCCCTCTGTAGGAAGGAATTTTCCCTGAGCAGTCCTTTTCCCTGTTTCCGCAAATTTTAGCGTGTTCTCCCTAGACCTATAGAGAGACTTCTAAGTCCTGTATTTTGGCTGATGTTAATTATAAAAGGGCAGCCATGCCTTTTTGCATGAAAGAAAGCTGCAACATAGAGTTGAAACAATGCATTTTTCTCACAGTAACTATGGCATTAGGTATCAAAACTTCTAAACTGAGAAAAGAGGCTCATTAGTAGAAACATGTTTTCAAAGGAGTAACCCTTTGGAACATGTGCTGTGTAACTTGGGGAGACTATCCTCTACTTTGAGGTTTCCATATTTTCCCTCACTTTGCAGATGATAACAAAACAAAACCAAAAACACAACTATTGACTTTAGTTCTCAGGAAGACAAAATGGGAAGCAAAGCCATTTTTTGAACTTTAGACTTCCCCAAGTCTTTCTTAAAAAGTCACTTGTGGAATCATTACAAACAGCAGTTCAGCTATACTTCAGAACAAGTGTACAGCTATTTAAAGTGGGGTTTTTGTTAGTTTGCTTGGCTTTTGAGCCATACCCTGTGATGCTCAGGGGTTATATGCCTCTCCATTTAGGAAATCACTTCTGGCTGTGCTCATGGGACCACATGGGGTGCTGGGCCACTGACTGTCAAGCCCAGGTCAGCCACTTGCAAGTGCCTTACCCGCTATACTGTTTCTACAGCTCTGTTATTTAAAATATTTGTAGCTTGCTCTTGAGATTGTTCTGAGTTAGAAAAACACTAAGGGAAGAAATGCAGGAGTGCCTTAAGTTTCACTGGATTGGATGATGCAGTTGGATCTGCTCCCATTTTGTTAAGTGTGGTAACTCCTCAAGGTGGTAATCACAGGTTTTTACTGAGGTTTGTACGTCCCAGGGTAGCTAGCTGTCAGCAAAGACAGTAGAAACTTATTCCTTTCCCTTAGGATTATATTTTGAGATTTGGAACTTTGATGTTACACCCCTTACTGACGTGAGTTGTTTGCATTAAAATAAGACAAAATTGGTAGTACATCAAACATTAAAAACTCAGTATAAGGATTTGCATTAGAGGCGCTGATCCATTTGTATATATATGGTTACTCACTGGACTCTCTGTACTTTGATTTTATGTACTCACATAAATTTTGAGTGTCTGGATATGAATGATGTTGAAAAGTCTCTTCATTGTAATATGGCATTCTTTATTCTCTCAGAAATAATCTTGAGAGAAAAAATAACTTTTGTCATTCTCTTTGTCTTTGAAAACTTACTGGTAACTAGTGAGACATAATACTCAAGTTAATTGTAAGTTTTCAAATATATGGGAAAGTTGTAAAGATTTTTATAGTGAACACTGTAAAAAAACCCCTAGATTCTAAGTAGTTCTGTTTTGCTTTATCTGGAAGTATTGCTTTTAAATCTTGATTGTAGTCACAGCAATATGAAAAATGTTGGTTTTTGTTTTGGAGCCTTATCCAGTGGTTCTCAGGGATGTGGCCCCAAATCAGATTTATTCCAGGCTCGGTGCTCAGGGGTCACTGTTGGTGTGTGGGGAACATAGGCTGTGCCAGCATCAAACCTGGGTCAAGCCATGTGCAAGGCACAAGACCTTTAACTGTTTTTCTCTCTCCAGCTTGATGTACATCTTTGCACCTCAGCCCCACATGAAGGGGGAAATCTGTATTTCTGGAAAAGAGATAACATTGGATTCAGAGGGGGGTACAGCTGGTGGTACTCCAGAGCTGTTCCTTGCTCTATACTTAGGGGTTCACACCTGGTGGTGCTCAGGGGCCCTGTGCAGTGCTGAGGATCAATTGAGGTCTCCGGTCTGTGTAACTGGATAGCATTTGCTTTCTATAATACTTGAGCATAATGAATAAAAATACTCTTTATATTATATAATCCTTAACTGGGCTGCAGATTAGATTAATCTAGGCAATCAGTGCATTGCCTCAAGTCTATTAGACTTTGTTGAATCTCACTTCTTATGAGAAATTAAAATTAGAAAAGTTGCTACACTAGTATGCAAATCCTAAATTCCCTCCTTTCTTTGTCATTGCTGTTATGGCACATTTGGCTATGGTTGCTTACACATTTTGGTTATGGTGCTCCTGGGAGGGGGGAGTAGTGTTGCACTCTTTAGCTGTCACCACACACACTAGTCTGCAGTGGGCTGGAGATAATTATGGTGGTGCGGGAGCCACACTCTTTGTGGGCCATACCAGGAATTGAACTCATTACCTCACACTCGCAAGAGCAAGTGCTTTATGTCATTAAACGATCTCTTGGACTCTCCTAATTCTTTTGAATTATGTGAGGTCAAGTGTTGAAAGAGGTTGAAACAACTGCCTGTAGGGCTGTTTATAGGTAAATATTTAGAGTATATTTTATTTCAGGTGAATACAGGTAACGACTTTTGTAGACTTGCTGAGAAATCTAACCACTGTTTATAATTTTATTTCTTTAGAATATATTTTTATAATTTTGGAATATGACCTGTACATAACTTATGTTATGTCTCTTATCAAGTTTATAATCAAATTTCTAAAGAAATTGTGAATAATATCCTAAATTGACCATATCATCTCTGACCTTTATTTTTTATTTCTGTGCTACTCAGTGTTGTAGGATAACTTTAGTATTTATTCTAGACAGTAACAGATGAAATTTGATGCTAAATCTTAGAATTAAGGGGATAAGGCAACATTTTTTATTTCTCTAGATAAAAGATAAGTCGATTCAGTAGTCCTCAAGGATTGAATAATATTGGCTAACTTGCTTACAGAATCCATGTCTTTTTTTCTGCATCTTCTTGCTTTCAAATAAGGTTTAAATGTGTCATCTTTCTTTTAGTTTAGGTTGTTGTTGTTGTTTTTTTAATCAGCTGTCCCTGTTTAAATCTGAATATGTTGACCTGTCAAATGCCTGGGCACAGTCCCTGCTCTAGCTCAGTTCCTAAATTGTAAATGATGGCTAATTACTTTGTTTTGATATAGGGGAAAAAAGAAGAGATAGTGATGATGCGAAGTTTTTTAAGCTGGGATGACTAGGGAATTTGGATTTTAAGGGAATAGTAATCCATTAAGAGACAGGAATTTTGGGGTTGGAGCGATAGCACAGCGGGTAGGGCATTTGCCTTGCAGGCAGCCAACCCAGGTTCGATTCCCAGCATCCCATATGGTCCCCTGAGCACTGCCAGGAGTAATTCCTGAGTATAGAGCCAGGAGTAACCCCTGTGCATTGCCAGGTGTGACCCAAAAAGCCAAAAAAAAAAAAAAAAAAGAGAGGAATTTTGAGAGAATAGCCGGCTGAGAGAAAACATGATTGACTCTAAGTGACTTGTTCTTAATTAGGTTTATTTTATCTGTAAAAGGACTAGAGCAATAGTACAGCGGAGCAGGGCATTTGCCTTGCATGCGGCCAACCCGGGTTTGATTCTTCCACCCCTCTCAGAGAGCCCGGCAAGCTACCGAGAGTATCCCACCCGCACAGCAGAGCCTGGCAAGCTAACCATGGCGTATTCGATATGCCAAAAACAGTAACAACAAGTCTCACAATGGAAACGTTACTGATGCCCACTAGAGCAAATCGATGCATAACGGGATGACAGTGCTACAGTGCTTATCTGTAAAAG